>NC_133581.1:2034765-2107587 GCF_964106895.1 Numenius arquata
GGGGGGGGGGGGGGGGGTGATGCGAGCAGGTTTTTTTTTCCAAGATAAGCAGGTATTGATCGTTTCTTCCCTGGGCTTCCTTGGGGTCATCACGGCGTGGAATCACAGCAGGGTTGGGGGCAAAAAGGACCTTCAAGGATCCCCCCCCCCCCCCCCCCGCCGTGGGCAGGGATGGCACCTTTTTTTTTTTGGGGGGGGGGGGGGGGGGGGTGTGCTGCATCCCACCTCTGCCTGCAGGGTGGGAAAGGGTGGGGGGGGGGGGGGATGTGACGGAAAAAAGATGGTTTGCCAAAAAAAAAAGTGGGAGAAAAGCCGCTAATTCAGCAATTGCTCAGGTTTGTCACCGCGCTGGGTGGCAGGCGGGGGGGGGGGGAGGACACGGTGGGGGGGGGGGACCCGGGCAGCCCCAGAGGGTCCCAGCTGTGGTGGGGGTGTGTGGGGGGGTGTCACAGTCTGCGGGTGGAATGAAGGTCGTAATCGCTGTCGGAGGAGTTGTCCGGAGGGTTGGATGCTCTGCAGGCACCTTCCAGGGCTGCGGGGGGGGGGGGGGGGGGGGTAAAGAGGGGGGGGGGAGGATGGATATGGCAAATTATTAGGGGGGGGGGGGGGTGTCACTTACCCCCGGGGGGCCGTTCTCTCGCCCCCGGGGGGGGTGTGTGTGTGTGTTCGTTCCCGAGGGAGCCGTTCCCGGTGTCCCTGGGCTTACCTGGATAAGCCGAGAGGTAGGAGCTCTTCTGGGGGGGCTGAACGTAGTCGTTGTCCCCCCCCTGCCCCCCCCGTTGCCCCCCCTCCGCCCTTTGCCGGGGGGTGACGGTGCTGTTGCGGTGGAAGGAGACTGGAAGCGATGGTGGGAGAGGAGTCAGGAGTTGGGTGGGTTTTTTTTTTTTTTGGGGGGGGGGGGGGAAGGATTTGGGGCTGAAACAGCAGATTGGAGGCGACGCACCCCCACCCACCCCCCACCCACACCGGGAGGGGAAAGTTGGGGGGGGGAGCTGAGTAAAAGCGGGACCCGCCCCCCCCCGCCGGGAAGCGGGGTTCGGTTCTCCCGGTTGAGTTAATATCGCGCCGATGAGTCAAGGCGGCGGCAGGAAACGAGAACCCCCGGGGGGGGGGGGCTGGGGGGGGGGGGGGGGGGGAGCCCGTTCACACCTCCACCTCCTGAGGGCTGGGGTGGGGGGGAGAACGGACCTCCCCCCCTCCCCCCCCCCCCCAGCCAGCCCCACGGAGGGTTTGGGGGCGGGGGGGTGGGTGGGAATGGGGGGGGGACACACACACGGCTCCTCACCCGTCTGGTTGAGTCCGGTGGGACCGATCCATTGGCGCTGCTTCTTTTTGGAGACTGGAAGGCAGAAAGGGGGGGGGGGGGGGGGGGGACGGGGGGGGGGTGTCAGTGAGAAAAGGCTGGGGGGGGGCGGAATTCTCACCGAGAATCTGCCTGCTGCCCCAAACTTCACTCCCTCTGGCTGTCTGCCCACCCCCCCCCACCCGCCCCCCCCGCCGGCCCCATATGGCATCCCGAATAATCTCCTGCCCCCCCCCCCCGTTAATCCCCCCCCCGCCACCCCCTGAGACCCTCCGCCTGGTCTTTTGTGTCCATTCAGTGCTTAATCCCCCCCCCCCCCCCCCGCTGCCTGCAAAGGGCACCCCGCTCCCCCTTTTCTGTGCCCGCGCCATGTGGGGCAGGCTTGGGGACAATGGGGCGGGGGGGGGGGATCTGTGGGTCTGAGGGGGGCACGGATATTTCCCCATCCTCCCCCCCCCCTCCACCTTCCCTACCACAAGGAGATGGGGGGAGATGGATGGACGGAGCTGCCGCGGGAGGAGGAAAAGGAGGGAGAGGAGGAGGAGGAGGAGGAAGAGGAGGACAAGGAGGGAGAGGAGGAGGAGGAGGAAGAGAAGGTCCAGAGCTTGTCACCTACTTCTCTTCATCAGCCTCCTGTAGGTGGGGGGGCCACAGATGAGCAAGAGGATGCCGAAGAGGAGCAGGGCCAGGCAGATGCTCACGATGGTGCCGGCCGACGTGCCAACGGGAAGCGGCTTCGAGTCCTGGCCTGGGGACAGGACGGGTGTCACCGGACGAGACCCTTGAGCACCCACCACCCTGCGGGGACACCCACCCCCCCGGCGAGGCTTTCCCCATCCCCTGCCCCCGGCTCGCACCCTCTGCCCGTTCCCCAGGCGTTCACCCGTGGAAATCCCAGCTCCTGGCATCAGGGGACGCCTGGCACCGGGTGCTGCGGCCACCACTGCCCCCTACCCCATTGTCCCCTTGGGGGGGGGGGGGGGGGGTGGTGGTGGTGAAGCCCAGCATGGTGGCTTACACACGATTCTGGTCCGGGAGCAGGTCTGGGGACCCCCATAACTGGCGGAGCAGAGGTGTAGGGTGGGGACCTTGCAGGTGACACCCATGGCGGGGGGGTCCCGGACCTCGGCGCTGGAGGAGAGGTTGCCGCAGCGCAGCTCCTGGCACAGCTGCTGGCCCCGCTTGGCTCGCTGCGCCCGCTCGTCACACAGCACCCGCCACCGTCCCTCGTGGAAGACCTCGATGTCCCCTTCGCATGGCGTGGGGCCGGCCCCCAGCCTCCGCAGGGCCTGGGGGGAGGAACCTGGTGGTGGTGGGGGGGGGAGAAGCAGAGAGGGCTCAGATCCATGGGTAGACATCGCAGCAGCCGGGGGCTCAGCATCCCGTGGTCCTCCTTTTCCCGGGACGCTCACGGCATCTCAGCTTCCCCTTGTGCCGTGGGGACCCGGGGTGGGGACGACATGTTGAGGAGCTTTGAGCTGTCCTCATGGGAAACGCAGCGGGGAAGGCCGCTCTGCCAGCTGCCCCCCCCCGCCCCCCGCAGCCCCTGAGGCCCCCAAATCCCACAGGAGGGCTTCTAAGCCGGGGCAGATGGCAGGACCCGGAGCAAGCCCCGCTTCTCGCCCCACGGCTCGGCTCTCCCTGCTGAGGAGCCAGCACCAGGCTCTTCTGCGGGGAGGTGGGCAGGGCAGGGGGGTGGGCAGGGCAAGGAGATGGTCAGGGCAGGGAGATGTTTGCAGCAGGGAGATGATGGTCACGGCAGGGAGATGCTGGCAGCAGGGAGAAGGTCATGGCGGGGAGATGGTCGTGACGGGGAGATGCTGGTGGCGGGGAGATGCTGGTGGCAGGGAGATGCTGGTGGCAGGGAGATGCTCATGGTGGGGAGGGTCACAGCAGGGAGATGGTCACGGCAGGGGAGATGCTGGTGGCAGGGAGAAGGTCACGGCGGGGAGAAGATCACGGCGGGGAGATGCTCATGGTGGGGAGGGTCACGGCAGGGAGAAGGTCATGGCAGGGAGAAGGTCACGGCAGGGAGAAGGTCACGGCAGGGAGATGCTTGTGATGAGGAGATGCTCATGGTGGGGAGGGTCACAGCAGGGAGATGGTCACGGCAGGGGAGATTCTGGCGGCAGGGGAGATGGTCACAGCAGGGAGAAGGTCGTGACAGGGAGATGCTGGTGGCAGGGAGAAGGTCACGGCAGGGAGAAGGTCACGGCAGGGAGATGCTGATGGTGGGGAGGGTCACAGCAGAGAGATGCTCGCAGTGGGGGAGACTCTCACGGCAGGGAGATGGTCGCAGCAGGGGAGATAGATGATCACGGTGGGGAGATGCTTGGGGCAGGGAGATGCTCGTGTTGGGGAGATGCTCACGGCAGAGAGATGGTCGTGACAGGGAGATGGTTGCAGCAGGGGACATGGTTGCAATGGAGACATGGTCACGGCGGGGAAATGGTTGCGGCGGGGAGATGCTGAGGGCAGGGAGATGGTCATGGCAGGGAGATGCTTGTGGAAGGAAGATGCTTGGGGCAGGGAGATGGTCACGGCGGGGAGAGGGTCACGGTGGGGAGATGCTTGGGGAAGGAAGATGGTCGTGACGGGGAGATGCTGGTGGCAGGGAGATGGTCACGGCGGGGAGATGCTTGTGGAAGGAAGATGCTTGGGGCAGGGAAATGGTCGTGAAGGGGCGATGGTCACGGCGGGGAGATGGCCACGGCGGGGAGATGGTTGGGGAAGGAAGATGCTTGGGGAAGGAAGATGGTCGTGATGGGGAGATGGTCTCAGCAAACACCCGAGAGGTGTGGACGAGTGGGGTGTGGGCCCTGCCAGGACACCCCGCAGCCCCACGTTGGGTTTCGGGGTGCTGCCACGGCGCTGGCTGTGCCCCGCTCTCCCTCCCCGGGGCTTTTCCTCCCTGCAGCGCTGCTGCCTTCGAAGCCTCGGGGCTGGGGGTGCCGCTGCCAGGAACCCAGCGCCCCCGGGAGAGATTTCCTGTTTTGCCTTCGCACCCCGGGGAGGAAGAGCAGGAGTGGGAGGACGGGGACGGGGACAGGGCTGTCACCCCGCTCGGGGCTTCAGCCACCCGGCCAGCCCGTAGCCGGCCATCCAGCCCAGCGATGCCCCCACCTCCCCGGGGGTCTCTCGGTGGGAAAAGCGTCCCGTGGCCCCGGGGCACATCGGGGTAGCCCAGCTGGTTGGCGAGGGGTCCAGGGAAGGTGCCGGGGGCCGGGAGGAGGGGGGGGAGTCTCACCGGAGCAGATGATGAAGGCGGGCGTTCTCCCTCGCCGGGCGCTGGTCCTGTTGAAGCAGTCGAAGAGCACATGGTCCTCACAGGGTTCCATCACCTCCCACCGCACCGGCAAGTGGCTTCCCGGCTCCGGCACGGCGTAGCCACGGCTGTCGACGACGGTGCCGCAGCGCAGATCTTGGCAGATGCGGGTGGCCAGCCCCGGTGAGACCCCCAGGCTGCCCCCCACGGCCCCCCACAGCCCTTCCTTGTGCAGCTGCACGAAGCCCGAGCAGCCGAATTCCCCGTCCACCAGCCGCAGCCTGGGGGGTCCTGGCGAGGGAGACAAAGCGGGGGTAAAAAAAACCATCTAGTTACACACCGGGGTGTCATTTCTTTCCGTTTTTGAGCAGAAAGCCCCCGAGCTTTCCACCTCTGAAGCTTAATTGCCCCATTGATGTGGGGCAAACGCTATGAACGAGACGTGGCTACCTCGCACGGGACGGGGGGCTCTTACCGGTGGGCTCCGGGCTGGTGGCCGGGGGAGGCGGCGGGGGCTCGGGGGTGGTTTTCACTGGCTCTGAAATGAGAAAAGAGGGGCCGCGTTGGGGTGAAAAGACCCTGAGGATGGGGGGGGGTGGCCACAAAAGACCCTGAGGATGGTGGGGGGGGGGTCCAGGCTCACCGCCGCAGGCGAGGACGGCGTGCTCCGTGCAGTTTGCCGGCGTCCAGCGGCACCCCGCCAAGGTGGCCACCGGCCATTGGCACCGCAGCTGCCACGTGCGCGGCTCCTTCCCGCCGGTGAGGAAGATGAACCGGAGGGGCTCGGCCGTGGGGGGGCCGCAGCCCAGCTGCCGGCAGATGCCCTCCCTGCTGGTTTCGCTCAGGCTGTCCCGGCAAACGCGGCTCCACCGGCCTTTCCACTTCACCTCCAGCATCCCGGCGCAGCGGCAGCCACCCCCGCTGAGCTGCAGGCTGGGTTCTTGGGGGGGGGGGGGGGGGGAAACACAGGGGTTTAGGGGTTTTTCCTTCTCTTCGCAGCACCTTTTTCCACCCGAAAAAAAAACCAAACCCAAAAAAAAAAGCCCTCGCCGGCTCATCGTCGCCGCCGCAGCCGGGCACCAGCGTGCCCCCCACGACTGGCAAAGTGGGGCAGGAAGGAAACGGGGTGCTGGGGGGCTGAGCTGGGACACCCGGCTGCCGGCCACGCTAACGAAGGAGCCGCTAACGAAGCCACGATGCCATCCCCAAGGCTTTGCCCCCAGGCACGCTCACCTTCAGGGATCAGGGTGGCTCCTCCGTGGCTGGGGAAGGCTGCAAGAGAGAAGGGAGGGGGGGGACACAAGGTGTCAGTCCGGCTCCTTGCCCCGGGGGGAGGCAGGACCCCCCCAGGCTCGGGCAGCGGCTCGTGGCTCTTGGCCTTTCGCCACTTATTTTGGGCGGAAAAAGGTGATTTTTGGAGGCTCGGGTCAGCCTTTCACCAGGCTGCTGGTGGAAAGGGGCTGGTGATGGCGGTGGCTCTGTAGGGATGGGGACACCTCTGTCCCCAAAGCTCAGGGGTGGGGACAGAGCCCCAAGCTGGCCTCGGGGACCGGAGGAGGAGGCTGGGTCGTGCTGGCTTTTTCCTTGGCAATAGAAGAACATTTTAGGGCTTTCTGGGTGAATTTGTTCTCCCTCCTCCTCCTCCTCCTCACGCCTTTAATTAAAATAAATCCTAACGACCCCATGCAACTGGCCGTAGCATTCCCTGCCAGGCTGGTGGGTAATTATGGCTGAAAGAAGGCAGACAAGGGCACCTGCTAATTACCACTAACGAGCCAACACCATTAATGGTGGGAAGGTAGGGCCAAGCAGTGGTGGATGGTGCCGCCATCACCGCTGTGAGCCGGAGCGGTGCCTGCGGCCGTGCCACGGGGATCAAGGGACGGTTGGGCACAGCAGGGAATGAGGATGGGGGGACAGCTGGCTGCCCCCCAGCTCACTCCTGGGGTGTGACGAGCATCTCGGGGACCCCCAGAGCTGGGGGGACCAGACTCCCCGTGGCCCCGGATGAGGGGTGCCTGTGTTCTCCTCGCTCGCTGTGTGAGCTCGGTGGCCCCGTCACTGGTCACCAGCCCCTGTCCCCCCACCTGGCCCGAGCCCCCGTGCTTGGGGCTTGCCCAGGGTGGGCACATGGGAACCCTTGGCACCCAAGGACACGGGGCTGAGCCCCCCCCCCCCCCAAAATATACCTGGCAGCGGGAAAGATGGAGGACTCCACCATAGGATTTCAGGGATCCCTGGGCATCCCTGGCACCGGAGCTGCCAGCACGGTGGGTGCACCCCGATAAAGCAGCCCCCCCCGATCCCCACCCCGACTCCCCCCGCCGTACTCACCCCACGTCCCCACCAAGAGCAGCAGGCGCAGGGCGGGCAAGCAGGCTGCCATGGCCACGGCCGGCCACCTCCTGGGTGGCTGAGCCGGAGGATGCCGGGGGGGGCACCGCCGCCTCTGCTACCCGGCCTGGGGAAGGCAGGCGAGGGGGGGGACGGGCAGGAACAGGCTGTTTTTCCTCCCTCTGTGGTTTTCTGCGTCACGTCTACTCGCTCGTTTGAAGTCTCGAGCTTGGCAGCTGCCTCCCCAGGTCCTGCCGAGCACCAGAGCAAGAGCAAAAGGGGAGAGAAAGGTGGTGGTGGTGGGGTGGGGGGGTTCGGCCCCCATCCCGGCATCCCCCCCATCTCTGCAGAGGGTGTGAGCGCAGAGGGAGGGTGAATATACCCGCTGCTGGCGGGGGCCCCACAAAGCTGCTGGTGGCTGGAAGACAGGGCGGGCAAGTGAGAGCCCAGAGTTGGCACCGAAAGGAGAACTGGGGGTGGGGGGGTGGGGACACGAATTCGGGGGGGGGGGGGGTTCTGGGTTGTTGGAGCTGGTGGCGTTCACCAAAGGAAACCCCAGCACCGGCAGCAGCTCGGAGCTGGATTCCAGTGGGGAAAACTGGTGACGGCCACTAAACCCAACAGTCCAAGCCCCCACGGGGGCCGGATCCCACCCTGGCTGCCCGCTGTCACCTAACGCTGTCCCCTGCCAAAAAATAGCCTTCCTTTGCTTCCCTCCTCCTCCTCGCCGGCTTATTTCGGCTCTGCCACCACCACCCCTCGCCACTGCCTGTGGTCACCGGTCGAGGCGAGTGGCACCGGGGGGCAGGAAATGTGCCGTGCCGGGCGCTGGCCGTGCCACCGGCTCCTGCGAAGGACCTCCATGCCATGCCACATCGTGCCAAGCCACACCGCGCCGTGCCATGCCAAGCCACACCAAGCCACCACGTGCCCCACAGGCCACGGCGGCACCCGTGGTGGCCCCACGGGACAGGGATTGGGAGGTTTCATCCGGGCATTATCCCGGCTTCTCCCGGTGGCTGGCACCCCCGGGACATTGTACATCCCTGGCAAGGGCGTGTGGGGGCACAGGCGGTGATGGTCTGGGGCAGGGAGAGGCGTTAATTGATTGTGCCCTAATTAATTCCTCCAAATCCAGGTCATGCATGCTAACGAAGGCAGCTGTTTTCCATTCACCCGGTGGCATTTCTGCTGGAAGGAGAGCACCCGGCTGGTGCCTGGGGAGCGGTACTGGGGGAACTGGGCAGCTCAGAGAGGTTTGGGGGGCTCCTGTCCCCTCCCGGTGCCACCACCCACTCCATGCTGCTGCCCAGAGCCGCGGGATGCTCCGGTCCTCAGCCCCGGAATGGGGACTCGGCTCCCCTGGGAGTTTCCTGCCCCAAATCTCTCTCCGGGGTGAAGATTTTCCATGACACAAGAGGAAGCTCGTTGGAGTGCAGTGGGTGGCAGGCGGCCGTGGGCTGCCAGGCGCGGGCGGAGAGAGATGCCAGGTGATGCCAGCAGCGTGAGGATGCCATTTCCAGCCAGGCCCTGGCATCCCTGGAGGGGACCCAGCTCGGCAACGCCCTCCTGGCTCCTTTGGGAGCCTCCACATCCCCTTTTCCAGGCAGAGAGGGGGGGCCCTGCCTGCCCCTGCCTGTGCTGGGCAGTGCTGAGCCCCCCACCATTGCAGGGCATCACAGCCCCCACTGGTTCCCATCCTCTCCCAGTCATCCGGGGGGTCCTGCTGTCCCCCCAAGACCAGGCTATGATGGGAACAAGCCCTGCCGGGGTGTCCCTCAGGGAACTGAGGGTCCTGCTGCCCCCCAAGACCAGGCTATGATGGGAACAAGCCCTGCCGGGGTGTCCCCTAGGGAGCTGGGGGTCCTGATGGCCCCCCAAGACCAGGGGGAACAAGCCCTGCCAGGGAGTCCCCCAGGGAACCGAGGGTCCTGCTGCCCCCCAAGACTAGGCTGTGGTGGCAGTGAGCCCTCATGGGGTGTCCCTTGGGGAGCTGGGGATCCTGCTGGACCCCCAAGACTAGGCTGTGATGGGAACAAGCCCTGCTGGGGTGTCCCCTGGGGAGCTGGGGATCCTGATGGCCCCCAAGACCAGAGGGAGCAAGCCCTACCAGGGGGACCCCAGGGAACTGAGGGTCCTGCTGCCCCCCAAGACCAGGCCGTGATGGGAGCGAGCCCTGCCGGGGTGTCCCCTGGAGCTGGAGTGGTGGGGTGTCCTGGTGCTGCCCCCCACCCACCCACCCATGGGCTCTGGGCTGGCACAGCCTTGGCAATGCCCTGGGAAAGGGGTGCAAGACCCAGACGCTTCCCATGGGACTGAGCTGGGGCTGCCCCAGGGGTCCATGGGGTGGGGGGAGCCGAGCCCCTCTCACCCCAAATCGAGCTGAGGTCAGCGATTCGTCCCCCAGCATCCCGGGATGCTTCACCTCTAGGAAAGGTCCACCTCCTCCTTGTTAACCCAGGGTGCCTGAGCCCCACAGATGTGGGTCCAGGCCTCCCCTCCGAGCCTGGGGCTGGCTCTGGAGGCTCCAGAGATGCCACGGAGCAGGATTTGTGCCACGGCTCGGTTAGAGCATCCCTGCTTGCCGCCGGCAACGCGAGTCCGCTCAGCATCCTCCACAGGCTCCAACAGATAAGGATGATTATAATATCTTTCCGGAGGGGCCGGAGCGGGGGGAGCCGGGCGGCGGGGGGGGGGGGGGAGGACGTGCTGACAAGAAGCCTTTGAAGAGGCAGGAGCTGCCTTTGGTGGGAGCAGGGATGGTTTTTTTCCGGCTGTCATCACGCCGCCGTTATCCTAACGACGATGGAAGAGGCATTTCCCAGCGCCTGTCACCTCGAATAAAGGGTTGGCACCGATGTACCTGTCTCCTGGCTGGGGGTGACACGTGGATCCTTCGCCCCGTGTCCCAACGGGGACTGGGTTATCCCCCCGTGGGAGCATCGGTGCCCCTCGGGGCATCGGTACCCCCCAGGAATTGGTACCCCCTGTGGGAGTTGGTACCCCAGGGGCATCAGCATCCCTCAGGTGGCTGTGGGACCACGCCGTGGTCCAAGTGGTGCCACCAGCAGCCCTGGCAAAGATGCCACCGCCTCCCCCCTGGCACGGGGAGCTGCGAGCGTGGCTGGGGGGCACCCCCCGTGCCCACCCCCGGTCCTGCCGTGCTGGCAGCAGCCGACTCCTCGCTCTCGCTCTTTTCCCCCCTTTTTTTTTCTTTTTTGTCTGGGGCTTTGTTGCTATTTTGGTGTTTCCTCCGTTGTTGCGGCCGCGGCCCCTTTTGTTCGGGGCTGCCGGAGCCTCTCGCCTCGGTAAACAGCTGAAGGATGTGGTGGGGGGGGGGGGGGGGGAGGAAGGCTAAGAAGGGGGGGGGGGCAAATTTTCCACGGGGGTGGGTCTGAACCCCAACCTCTGCCGTGGCTCCACCTCGTCGTGCCCCGGGGCGGGGGGGGGGGGGGAGATGGAAAGCCACCGGCGGGTGCCGGGGTGGCAGATGTGCCACGGGGTTTGTTGGAAAGAGCCAGGGAAGCCCCCCCCCCCCCTCACCCCCACCTCCCCGGGGCAGGGGGGGGGGTCCCCAGCCCCAAGGGGGGATGGCTGGGTGCTGTGTCTGGCTTGGCTGGGTGAACCCCCCCCCAGCCCACCAGTGTCCCTGTCCCAGAGTGACGCTGCTTCGCTCTGGAGGACTGTGGGGTACCCCAGCACGGGGGATGCTGGAGGGGGTTATCCCTCCCTCGGGGGGGGTGTAGCCCACCCCCTGAGCTCTGGGTGAGGGGCACAAATCCCCCCCCTGGGCTGGAAGCTGGCTATTACTCTCCCATTTTTGTCTCATTTTTGTCCCCCTTTTTGTCCCTGCTTGGTGTCTGTTCCCTAACCCCAGGTTGGGGTGAGAAGGGTCCGGGACCCCCCCAGCACCATCCAGTGTGGTTGGGATGGGACCCCAGTGCCTTCCCTGCCAGCATCCCTTGAGCCCCCCCCACCCCAACCAGGGTTTCTGGGCACGGTGGCCAGCGTGTCCCCGGGATGGGGAGGAGAGTGGTCCAGGGGGGTGCGGGAAAGCTCGGGGAGGGGGGTCTCTGGCTGTGGGACACTGTCACCCCATGTCCCCACCACCTGCCTCCCTGCGGGGCCACCCCCGGGGATTGATTGCCACCCCCGGGGACCAATTGCCACCCCCAACCCTGGGGATCTCTGGTGCTGTGGGGCCGGATCAGGCCCTGCCTCCCCCCCTCCCTGCTACCCGGGGCTGGGGACAGGGGGTCCGGCTGTTCCTGCCCTTGGGGACAGCTCTGTGGGCAAGGGGGGAGGACATCACCTGGTAGCCAAGTCCTGCAGGCGATGCTGCTCACTGTCACCAGCCAGGCAGAGGATGGCAGAAGGGGACATCTTTGTGTCACTTATACCTTGTTGCCCTGTGGGAGCGCTTGGTGGCCCAGCCTCCTGGCGGGGCTGGTGACCTGCCACCCCCTATGGCCGAGGGAGATGGTGACCTGCTGGGAAAAGCTTTTAATCGCAGCATGTGGCCCGGCAGAGCTCACCCGTGCCGAGCGTCCCCTGGGTGACACCGGGACCTGTCCCCCCCCACCCCGGCACGGAGGAGGTGGCTGGGAAAGTTCAGAGATGTTGGCAGTGGGATGGCTTGTCCTCGGCCACACGCGGTGCCAGGTCCCCCCCTGCCACGTCCCTCTGTCCGTGGACGTCGGGCAGCCTCAGTAGGCAGAGCCCTGGATGTCATCGTAATCGCTGCCCTCGGAGGAGTCGGGATCCTGTGCGTGTCCCCCCGAGGGACAGGAGGGACCTGGCCAGCCTGAAAGGGGGAGACGCCATCAGGGAGGTGGGCAGGGAGCGGGAGGAGGATGCTGTGGGGACAGAGGAGCCCTGATGCCTCCCCTCTCCCGTCCCCCCCTCCCTGTGCCACCCTGATCCTGCCCTGCCAATGAAGGGTCCTCACCGGGGTGTGAGGACGGGTCCCCTTGTGGCTCCTCGTCCTGCAGGTTCTCGTACCACTCCCCCGAGGAGGTGCTGGAGCTGTCATCGGGATGGGGCTCTGCCGGAGACACGGGTGCCCAGGGATGGGAGAGCACTGGGGTGGGCAGGCATGGCGCTGCTGGGGGAGCTGGGGGAAACGGGGACTCTCAATGGCACCTTCCATCCCTGTACCCAGCCCCTGCGGTCCCCTGCTCCCATTCCCTCCCTCCCTGGGGTTGTCCCCATCCCTGCTCCCATCCCCAGGGTTTCTCCATCCCTGCTCTCCCCCTCCAGGGCTGTCCTTGCTATTCCCTGCTCCCATCTTTGGGGTCCTCTTACCCCCATTCTGTCCCAGAGCTG
Organism: Numenius arquata; assembly: GCF_964106895.1. Lineage (NCBI taxonomy): Eukaryota > Metazoa > Chordata > Aves > Charadriiformes > Scolopacidae > Numenius > Numenius arquata. The sequence goes on from NC_133581.1 coordinate 2,046,993, forward strand.
TCCCCATTCCTGCTCCCATCCCCAAGGTCTCTCCATCCCTTGCTCCTGTCTCCAGGGCTGTCCCCGTCCCTGCTCCCATCCTTGGGGTCTCTCTATCCCTTGCTCCTGTCCTTGGGGGTCTCTCCATCCCTGCTCCCATCCCCAGGGCTTTCCCATCCCTGTTCCCATCCTTGGGGTCTCTCTATCCCTTGCTCCCATCCTTGAGGTCCCCATCTACCCCCATCCCTGCTCCCATCCTTGGGGTCTCTCCATCCCTTGCTCCCATCCTTGGGGTCTCTCCATCCCTTGCTCCCATCCTTGGGGTCTCTCCATCCCTGCTCCCATCCTTGGGGTCTCTCCATCCCTTGCTCCCATCCTTGAGGTCCCTCTACCCCCATCCCTGCTCCCATCCCCTGGGCTGTCCCCATCCCTGCCCCGGTCCCTGGGACCCCAGAGCCCACCGGTGATGCCCACCTGTGCCGGGGTAGTTGTTGTAGCCGTGGGTGGTGGGTGCTGCGTGCGGGTGGGTGCCATCGGCAGAGGGCGGGGGGCAGACCCAGGCGTGCGGGGGGGCCGTGCTGTTGTTGCAGTAGGGCTCAGTGGAGGAAGAGGAGGAGGTGGAAGAGCTGCTCGCCCTGCCGCGGGATGGGGGGCCCAGCCTGGCCGGCACTGCGGGGCAGAGGGCTAACATTAGCCCCCGGGGGTGCAAGGCTGGCCCCCTCGCCCACCCGCGGGCAGGATGGGCAGTGGTACAGGACAGAAGGACGGCCACCCCTGGTGTCATACCCCTTGCAGGGAACGGCTCCATCCCATCCTGGTTGGGCATCAGCGGGAGCGACTGGTTCCCGGGATGCTGGCGCATGGAGTCTGTGGGGAGGGCAAGGAGGGGACATCAGCCAGGGCACCCTGGGACAGCCCAGGACAGGGTGATGGGGGTCCCAGGGGTCCCCAGGGCCAGTGGGATGCTCACTATAGAAGGTGGAGAGGGCCACGGGTGGCTTCCTGCTGAAATCGTAGTGTTCGTAGTCGGAGTCGGAGTCCTTGGCGCTGGGAAGGTCTGTGACCGGTGGGTCTAGGGGACGAAAGGGGACAGGGCAGCCATCACCACCAACCGGGACCCACTGCCCCACAGCCCCCCGGGGTGGCCCACTGACCCGCCAGACCTACCTGGTCCTTTGGGAAGGCTGGTGGGCATCTCCCTGTAGTCGTTGGAGGTCCCGGAGGGCACATCGGGGCTCTGGATGCTGTGGGTCATCAGGACCGGCCCAGCCAGCCCGGGGGAGGACACGGCATGGGCTGTGGGGACAAGGGGGGGTTACACCCTCTCAACTGCTCCATGGCACAGTCGGCCCCAATCCTGCAGCCCAGGGAGTGGGGTGGCCCTGGCTGGGCCACCAGTGTCACCCCCTCCATTGCCAGAGCCCCCCCATGCCCCCGCCGGGGGCAGCTTCCTTACCGCTCATCTTCCTCACCCTCAGCAGGGCGGCGGTGAAGGCCAGCACGGTGAGCAGGATGAGCGCCGTCAGCACCAGGCAGAGGATGAAGAGGGGCATGTACAGGGGGGACTGTCCCCCCGCCGCCGGGGAGCCCTCCTCGGCTGAGACAGAGAACGGACACAGCTCGTGACACCCAGGACATCCTTCCTCCAGGTGAAAGGGGGTGAGTTGGGTGCTCCCTGCACCCCCCTGTCCCCCCCTTCACCCCCCCACCATCCCAAGACCCAGGTGTCACGGCTGAGGCTCTGTAGGACACTCACCGCTCAGGACGGTGACGTTGCTCGGTGGCACCGTGGCCATCAGGGTGGGTGTCTGCAAGCCCTGGGAGCCTGGCAGGAGGGGGACGGGGATGGAGAAGGGGTAGGGGGACAGAAGAAAGCAGGTTACAGCTCATCTGCAGGGGACGCAAAGCCCCCCCAACACCCATGGAGGAGGCGGGGGGGTGTCCCATTACCATTGCAGACCACGCCGGCAGCCCGGGACTGGTGGCAAGGAGCCGATTTATTGTAAGCCCACCGGCAGTGGGCCAGCGAGGGCTGCAGGCTCTCGCACTGGTAGAGCATCCTGCCGGGCAACGTGTGGTGGAAGAAGAGTTGCCGGAGGGGCTCGCCGCAGCCCAGGCTGCGGCACAGCACCCTGGCCTCCGTGCTGTACCACGTGTTGTCGCACACCGTGCTCCACGTGCCGCGGAAAAAGACCTCCACCCGACCGGCACAACCGTCCTGGCCACCAGAGAGCTGCCATTCCTGGTGTTCTAGGGGAAAAAAAGGGAAGATGGTGGGGGGGGATGTTCTACCTGATCCTGGAGCCAAAAACCCCTGCCCGGTGGCTACCGGCCCCGGCAAACGCTAGCCCCACCTGAGCACACCACGCCGGCGTCTTCCTTGTGGCTACAGTCGTGCTCCGTCATGGCCGGGCAGTCCCAGAGATGGTCCTCGTGTCCCTCGCAGCCCACCTCGTCCCGGAGGATGGGACCGCTGCCCCGGCCGAAGGTGGCCTCGCCGTGGACCCTCACGGCACGGCCGCAGCCCAGTTGCTGGCAAACCACGTCCCCGTCGGCCACGTCCCAATCGTCGTCACACACCGTGCCCCAGGAACCCCCCTCTTCCATCTCCACCCGGCCCTCGCACCGGCTCCGGCCACCCACCAGCCTCACCGCGGTGGGACCTGGAGGAGATGGAGGGGCAGGGGGTAGTGGTGGCCCTGGGACTGTCCCCCATTGCCACCGCCACCCCCAGGCTCTCCCCCTTCCCTACCAAAATGGGGGTCCAAGGAGGTTCCTGGCTCTCACCTGGTGCCACCGAGGTGTTTCCAGCCACGCTGCCCGCCGAGGTGCTGGGGGGTCCCGTCAGCTCCATGGGGACTGCAGGAGGAAGGGACAAGGGGGTATGAGCCCACCGGGACCCCCCCATGTGGGGCTGAACCCCCCGAGCAGGGCAGGAGGTGGCACGGTGGGAAGACGGGGCTGATGGCCACAGGACAGATGGACACCCAGAACCCCCAGAGAGCGCTGGCAGCCACCAAGGAGAAAGCAGGAGTGAGGTCTGTGGGTACCGGGGAGGGAGGGGGCAACCCCCCCTTTTTTTGGCTCATTCCCGGCTCTTTTGGCAAGATGGGGGGGGACGCGGCGAGGAGCAGACGGACCGGCTGCTGGGAGCTCGGTAGCTCGCAGATGGCAAACTGGTGGCACATGGCTCTGGTGGCACCCCCGGCACAAGCCATGGGGAGGGTGGGATGGGGTGGGGGGGCAGCTGGAGAGGGTGCACCCCCCGGAAAATGATGCTGATGCGGGGAAAGGTGGCCAAAATGGCATCCTCGGGCTGTCACAAAATGGGCGGCTCTTCTTGCGCCCCCTAAAAGTCAGTCCCCGTGTCCTCACGTCAGCCCCTGGCGGGGGGGGACACACACAAACGTGCCCTGGGGCCGAATCCCACCGTGGGGTCTGCTCGTGGGATGGGGGGAGCAGAATTTGGCCCTAAATACGGGGATATCGGGGCACCACTCACCCGTGGGAACGCTGGAGCGGGGGGTGCCGTCCTGAATCCGGGGTGCCACCGCTGCCCCTGCCAACAGAGAGGGTCTGGTGCTGCCTGTACCCCCCCCACCTGCACCCCCAATATGCCCCCCCCCTCCCCCCACGATTCAGGGCCAGCATGGTGGCATTTGAGGGGTTTTTTCCCCTCCCCATGGTCACCCCAAGGGCACGACATCATTTCGGGCCACCAAAATCCCACCCTCCCCGTGCCCTCTCCCCCATCCCTTTGCTCCGACACCGGGGCTCCCACGGTTGTCACCCCCCCCCAAAAAAAAAAATGCACCATTTGGCTCGTTTAGGGGTGAAGAATTTACCCCTCCCCCCCCCCCCAGAGGTGAGATGAGGTGCCTTTGCTGTCATCGTCACCGGAATTGTGGCTTTTTCTCTACCCCGGCTGCACGGGGCACCATGATGCGATCATTGCAATAATGATTTCTGACCAAAAAAGGGCATTATTTTTTTTTTTGCACCGTGCTGAGAGAGCACCCCATATTTCCCCGTCGAGAGGTGTCTATAGATATTTGGGGGGGGGGGGGACGGGACACGGCTGGTGGGGTGCGTTGGGTGGGTGGGTGTCCCCTGGGGAGCTGCTGGCCTCCATGGGTGGCCACCACCTGAACGTTCAAAATATTAAAGGCAAATAGGAAAGGGGATGAGGGTGGGAGAGGGGGACGTGGGGAGGGAATAGGGGGGGACATGGGGGGGTCCCAGGGTCGGCAGCATCGCGGTGGAGGAGCCGTTAGCGGAAATAAGGGCGATAGCGACCGTTCCCCGGTTGATCGGAGGCGTCGAGGCTGCCTTCTGGCAGCCATTTCGGGTGTGAAACCCTCCTAAACCCCACTGGTTTGGGGGGAGCAGGTGGCATTGTCCCCAAATAATGTCCTGGGGTGATGCTGGTGACATGAGGAGATGGGATGAGTTCCCCAAAAGCCACCCTGGGGTGATGCTGGTGACATGAGGAGATGGGATGAGTTCCCCAAAAGCCACCCTGGGGTGGTGCTGGTGACACGAGCAGAAGGGACAGGTCCCCCAAAACTGCCCCAGGGTGACACTGGTGACACAGGCAGATGGGATGGGTTCCCCAAAAGCCGTCCAGGGTGATGCTGGTGACAGGAGCAGATGGGATGGGTTCCCCCAAAGTCATCCTGGGGTGATGCTGGTGATATGATCAGATGGGATGGATTCCCCAAAAGCCATCCCGGGGCGACACTGGTGACACGAGCAGATGGGATGGGTTCCCCAAAAGCCACACTGGTGACATGAGCAGACAGGATGGGTTTTGGTCCTGCCAAAACCAGCAGAGCATCTCCCTGCCCCATAGGGCTGGGACCTGGTGGACGGACTGGCCCCAACAGCCCTGTTAGGGTCCCCAGAGCCACCAGCCCCCAAGCAGGGACACCTTTCCCTTGGTCCCACCGGGTGTCAAGGAGGGACAGAGGTGGCACCAGCTGTGCTGAGCACCTGGAGAAGGAGAAGAGCTGGGCCCAACCACCACCTGTGACATCCCGCCCCAGCAGGACCCAGCCCGGGGAGGTGACAGGTACCCCAAAACCAGCAGAGCCATCACCCCAGTGTCCTGGCACATGGAGAGGGACGGGAAGGGACATTGACCTACCTTGTTTGGGCGCGGTGGCGGAGAGAGCCACCAAGAGCAGGCAGAGCCCCTCCATCCTGCTCAGCGGCCGTGGGGCAGCCCCATGGCGGTCGGGGAGCCGGGGGGGTGGTGATGTCGGGTGGTCCTCTGTCCTCCTGCCACCTCTCTCAGCGTCTCGGGGACATGGTTGGGATGTGGCCCCGCGCCCTGCCTGCCGCTCACGCACTCTCGGCTTCCGGCTTGTGGTCAGAGGCTTCAGGAAGCCACCTCCGTGCCGTGGGGCGGGGGAGCACGATGGGGTGGCTCCATCCTGCAGGCTGGTGGTTGAGGAGGGAAGTGGGGGGAGTCAGATTCTGCTCGGGGACCACGCCACGCTCCTGTGGCGTCCCTCGGGGACATGGTGGTCCCACCCCAGGTCACCCTCAGGTGGGTGGACATGGATCTCGTGGGAGCCACGACTTGCAGGTCCCTGTGTGTCACCGTGTCACCAAGTGCTGGTGACAGCATGGCCGGTGGGTCCCAAGCTCTGGGACATCCATGGGGTGATGGAGCCGGGCACGGGGCTCCCTCCTTCTGCCCCATTTTCTGGGGCTGAGGTGACCAGGAGGACCCTTACGAGGCCACGGGAAGGTGTGACATGGCCAGCACCTTTGGGTGCTGCCTGCCAGAGGGTCCCTCACACCCTGCACGTCCCCTGGGGACCCTGAAGACGTGTCACCCAGCTCCCCTGGTGCCAAGCCCTGGCAGGAGGGAGGTCAGCAGCAGGTAGGTGGGTGTGACGAACAAACTGGGCTGTGCTGGGTCAGCCCCCACAGCTGCAAATAGGGATTTAAGGTTCTTTCCTTGCTCAGCTGCTGGTCATCACCAAGGTCATCAACCCCCCTGTCCTGGAGAGCTTCTCCCTCTGCCGGGTGGGGCTGCTGGATGGTTGTGGGGATGTTGGAGGATCATGGGGATGCTGGGGGTCGTGGGGATGCTGGGGACTGTGAGGATGCTGGGGACTGTGGAGATGCTGGGGGCTGTGAGGATGCTGGATGGCTGCAAAGACATGGGATGACCATGGGGATGCTGGGAACCATGGAGATGCTGGGGGCACTGGGGAGGCTGGGGGCTGTGGGGGTGCTGGGGACCTTGAGGATGCTGGATGACCATGGGGATGCCGGGGACCGTGGAGATGCTGGGGACCGTGGAGATGCTGGGGGCTGTGGGGCTGCTGGATGACCATGGGGCTGCTGGGGGCCATGGGGCTACCAGAGGCTGTGGGGCTGCTGGGGACCATGGGGATGCTGGGGGCCATGGGGCTACCAGAGGCTGTGGGGCTGCTGGGGGCCATGGGGACGTCAAGGGCCGTGGGGCAGACAGGGCAGCACTGCTTTTGGCCCCTTCCCCTGTCTCGGGGTGTGGGGGGGGATGGGGGGGGGGGGGCAGAGGGGCTTTTTTGGGCTGGGGGTGTGTGCGAGGGCTTGGAGGAACTGGAAGATGTTGTAAGGGGCTGGAAAGTCCCATGGTTTTGAGGGGAACACCGGCTTCCTTCCTTTCTCAGCTGCTAATATTTTATTTTATTTTATTTTATTTTATTTTATTTTATTTTATTTTATTTTATTTTATTTTATTTTATTTTATTTTATTTTATTTTTTATACCATTTTATTTCATTTTTCTATCATTTCAAACTTACGGAAAGCAAAAAGCTTTGCGCTCTCTGTCTCGTTGCTGAGTCCGGTGGAAAATATCAGAGAGCGAGAGGCAAAGAGCCCCCCCCCGCCCCCTCCGCCCCCCCCCCACCCCCCCCCAGCCCCATTTCCTTAGGAAATCAGGCTGCAAAACAAACCCCTGCGTTCTTGGGGGTCAGGGATTTTGGGGGGGGGGGGAGGAACGGTGTGGTAGCCCTGAGCTCGGCTACTGACCCTAGGGGGGGCTCTGGGGGGGTGCACGACACCCTGGGGGGCTCCGACACCCCCAGAGCAGGGGGACACCCCAGCCTCAGCGAGGGGCTTTGGTGCTGGGGACCCAGCAGGGCTTTGCTGGGGTGGGGGGGGGGAAGTGAAGCCCCCAGACCGAGGGCGAGGGGGGACACACACACACGGGGAAAGCCCCCAGAAAGGAGAAGCCGCGTTGGCTGACGGGGAATTTTCGTTTCTGAGCCCGTCATATGATGCAGGAATGGGGAACTGGGAGCCGGGGAGGGACAGGAGCCGAGGACGCCCAACCCCGGGGACAACTCGGAGAGGGACCAAGGGGGACCGTGAGAAGGGGCCGTGGTGGGATGGGGACCCCCCACTTGAAGTGGTGAAGGGCAGCGGAGCCAACGACCAGAACCACGGTGCTCCCGGGGCATGGGGGACGGCGGGGAGCGGAGTCCCTTGCTGGGGGGGACACCCCTCAAGGGACGTGGGGTGGCGTGCGTGGCCCTGCTGGTGGTGGAAGGGCTGGAGAGGGCAGCGTTCTTCGGCATCACGGCCAACTTGGTGCTCTACCTCAGCAGCAGCACCTTCGGCTGGGGGGGCACCCAGGCATCCTGCGCCTGCCTGCTCTTCCTGGGGGCTTCCTACCTCCTCTCGCCCGTGGGTGGCTGGTTGGCTGATGTCTACCTGGGCCGCTACGCCACGGTGGCCACCAGCTTCTTGCTGTACCTGCTGGCCGCGTCCCTGCTGCCCGTCACCGCCACTCTGGACGGGCGCCTCTCGGTGTGTGGGCAGCTGCCGGCTGGCACCATCCGAAACTGCTCTTGGCACCACGGTGGGACGTGTCAGGGACAGCCCCCCCAGCAGTACTGTGCCCCCACCATCTACACCGGCCTCCTGGTCTTGGCGTTGGGCGTCAGCTCCATCAGAGCCAACCTCACCCCCTTCAGTGCTGACCAGGTGAGCATCCTCCTCCTTCTGCCCCTTCCCAACCGGCCATGGAGCTGTAGGGGCTCCCTTCCCCATCTCCCATGGGGGTGGAGGAGATGTGGTTGCACCCCCATAGACCACCTCTGAACCCTTGGAGACCCTTGGAATGTCCTTGCTGGGGGAAGGAGGCAGGGAAGCCAGGAGGTGAGGGGTGGGATGGGGCGTGGGAAGGTGGTGGGATGGGACACGGGGGATGTGGAAAGGTGGTGGGATGGGACACGGGGGATGCGGGAAGGTGGTGGGATGGGGCGTGGGGGATGCGGGAAGGTGGTGGGATGGGGCGTGGGGGATGCGGGAAGGTGGTGGGATGGGGCGTGGGGGATGCGGGAAGGTGGTGGGATGGGACACAGGGGATGTGGAAAGGTGGTGGGATGGGACATGGGGGATGCAGGAAGGTGGTGGGATGGGACACGGGGGAGATGGGAGGGTGGTGGGACAGGGGATGAAGCAGAAGCCCAGCATTCAGTGCTGTGCCAGGACTGAAAGTCACATCCCTCCATGCTGGCAGGTGAGGGACCGGGGAGGTGACGCCACACGACGCTTTTTCAACTGGTTCTACTGGAGCATCAACTTGGGGGCCATCTTATCCCTGCTGGTGGTGGCCTTTGTCCAGCAGAACATCAGCTTTCTGGCCGGTTACCTCATCCCTGTCGCCTGTCTGGCCTTGGCCCTCCTCATCTTCCTCCTGGCCACCCCCACCTTTGTCACCAAGCCCCCCACGGGCAGCCAGGTCTCTGCCGTGATCAAGCTGGCCCTGCAGAGCTGTGGTTGCACCTGTCTGGGGGGCACTGGGACCAGGTGAGAAGGGGGGGGGTGGTCTGTGGGGTGCTGAGCCATCCAACCCTGGTCTTTCCCACACCGTCGCTCTCCCCAGGACGAGCCGGTGGGATCCTGGGGACCCTGTCCCCACCAGCGGAGCCCAGCCTGGAGCTCCTTCCCCCGAGGAGGACCTTGCCAACTTCCAGGTGCTGGCCCGGATCCTGCCGGTGATGCTGACCTTCATCCCTTACTGGATGGTCTACTTCCAGGTGAGGTGTGGGAGGGGCTCTGCACCAGGTGGGGACCATTGGTGGTGGCAGGGCCACCAGGAGCCACCATCCCGCTGCCTTTCAGATGCAATCGACGTTCTACCTGCAAGGTCTACACCTCCACATCCCCAGTATCTTCCAGCATGGTCAGGACCACACCAACACCCTCCAGGGCTACACGGTGAGGGATGGGGCTGGTGGCCGCGTGGACCAGTTGGATAAGGCCTGGGGTGGGAACATCCCATGGGATGCTGAGCTCCTCAGCAAGGGCTGGGGCTTGACTGGCCTTTGCCCCCCCAGTTCCCAGATGCTTGGCTACTCCTGGCCAACATGGTGGTCTTGCTGGCCTTGGTGCCCCTGAAGGACCACCTCATCGACCCCTTCCTAGCCAGGAGGGGGCTGCTGCCCTCGGCACTCAAGCAGATGGCCATGGGCATGTTCTTCAGCCTCGCCTCCATCCTTGCAGCGGGTAGGACACGGGTGGTGACACTGGGGTGGGGATGCTGGAGTGGGATGATGGGGTGGGGACGCTGGGAGGGGACGGTGGGGTGGGGATGTTGGGATGGGACAATGGGGTGGGGATGGTGGGGTGGGGATGCTGGGATGGGAAAATGGGGTGGGGATGCTGGGATGGGAAAATGGGGTGGGGATGCTGGGATGGGAAAATGGGGTGGGGATGTTGGGATGGGACAATGGGATGGGGATGGTGGGGTGGGGATGGTGGGGTGGGAAAATGGGATGGGGATGGTGGGGTGGGGACGCTGAGGTGGGGATGTTGGGATGGGACAATGGGATGGGGATGGTGGGGTGGGGACGCTGAGGTGGGGATGTTGGGATGGGACAATGGGATGGGGATGCTGGGATGGGAGGGTGGGGTGGGACGCTGGGATGGGGATGCTGGGATGGGATGCTGGGGGTGGGATGCTGCCACGGGCAGGGATTTGGGGGGGCTCAGCCCCCCCTTCCCACACCCCACAGGCATCCTGGAGCATCAGCGGCTGCAGTACGTGCTCCGCAACCAGACGGTGCTGCAGCTCATCGGCAGGGACCGCTACCCGGCTGTCACCCTGCCCATCTGGTGGCAGGTCCCCCAGTACCTGCTCATGGGCATCAGCGAGCTCTTTACCAGCATCCCCGGTGAGCGGTGCCCACCTCCCCCTGGCACCGGGGGCATCCTCCGCAGCTCCCCCTCCCCTCCGCGGCTGGGGAAGTTTGGTGGAGGGACCCCAAAAGTTCCAACCTTTCCCCGTGGTTTCTCCGCTTTCCCGCAGGCCTGGAGTTCGCCTATGCCGAGGCCCCCAAGTCCATGAAAGGAGCCATCATGGGTCTCTTCTTCTTCATCACCGGGGTGGGCTCGCTGCTGGGGTGGGGGCTACTGACCCTCCTCTCCCTGCCCACCCATGGGTGGATGCGCTGCCCGGAGGGCTACGGTGAGCACCGGCACGGGGACAACAGTGTCACCTCCCGCTTGGGGTGGTGGGGACAGGGTGTAGGACATGGCGGGGTGTCTTGAGGGCCACCCCCCGGGCTCTGACCACCCTCCCTCCCGCAGGGAGCATCAAGAGTTGCCGCATGGACGACTACTTCTTCCTGCTGGCCGGGGTCCAGTCGGTCACTTGCCTGCTTGTCACCTGGATATCCAGGCGCTACCGGAGCCAGCCACCGTGGCCAGGTGTCCCCCACCTCTGCACGGAACCGGAGGAAGACTGATGTGGTGCCACCGGGGGTGACAGGGTGTCAGCCCCCTTTCCCCGGGGGACAGGGATGCTGGTCCAGAGTGGGGACAGGAGCGCCAGGTAGCCAGAGCGGTCACCACATCTCTGGGTTTTTTCTCTGGGGGTCACCTGCTGTCACCCAGGGTGATGTGGGGGTGTCTCGGGATCACTGGGACGGACTGGGGGTGACTGGAGGGGTGGAAACCCCCACGGCACCCCTGAATAAAGGGACCTGTGGTGGCCATTGCAGGAAGGACATTTCGATGGGGATATCGGGGACGACACTGGGGACCAGCCACGGTGGGGTGGGGGACACCTAGGACAGGCTGCTCCCTGGGGCTGGAGGGGCTGAGGAGGAGGAAGGCAACAGCCCCATGGCAGGACAGGGAGGAAGGAGGTCCCTGTCCCCAAGGTCACCCCGGCTGGGCCAGGGCCAGGATTGTCCCCGAGCCCTTCCCGTGACTGGCTCCCCACGTGGAACCAACGTCAAGGCCACTTTTCCGTCCCCCCCCCGCTAATCCCCCCCCCCCACACCCCGGGGAGCCCAGCCGTGCCTGGCAGAGCCCGTCCCCACCGTCACCTCCATCTTTCCCCCCGGGGGACGGTGACATGATGGTGACCCGGCGGGGGGGGGGGGGGGGACGGGACGACAGACCCGTGGGGGGTGGGGGAAGGGAGGGGTGCCGCCTGTCTGTTTTTTTAATTTTTAAATATTTTATTTTTGTAACAACGTCAGAATTAAAAATCTTCCATAAATAACAGCCCCTCACCTCGCGGCGGCCCCTTCCCGGGGGGGGGGGGGGCGTTACAGGTAGAAAATGCCAGTTGTACAAAACGGATGCGTGGGGGAAGAGGGGGGGGGGGGGACACGACAAGGAGACCCTCCCCGGGATCAGACCACAGGACTCCATCATCATCATCATCATCATCACTATGAACACAATGGCGCAATGAGAACCCAAAGCAGTAAGGGCACGCTTCCCCCCCCCCCCCCCCCCTTCCCCCGGATTCTCCCCCCCCCTCCTAGTGCCACCGAGGACCCCCAGGAGGGGGATACTCTGAGCGTGTGTGTGTGTGTGTCCCCCCCACCTCCTCCTCGGGCATCTGGGGCCAGTCCATGGGTGGCCCCGCTGGGGCAGGGCTTGGGCCACCAGGAGGGGATGAGCAGTGGTCCCTAAGAGCAGCACAACCCACTGCAGGCAGGGGATGGGGGTGACACGTCCCGTGTCCCCCTCCCAAGGGTGGCGTGGGGAGGAGGATGGTCCCTTACTGGAGGGGTGGTGGTGTGGGGGGGGGGGGGGCCGGGGGTCAGGAGCTGCCCCGAATCCTCTCCATGTAGCTCCTGAGCTCCTCGGGGTCCCGCAGCCCCATGTCCTCGCACACCCAGCGGATGTCATCCTCGCTGGCCACCAGGATGGACTGGACGTTGGGGGCGGGCTGGGGGGGCTCCTCGGGGACCCGGGCGGGGGCGAAGGTGACAAATTCCACCCGCTTCCTCCGGCCACCCCCCAGCGTCCCCCCCCCTTCCTTGCGGGGTAAGGGAGCCCCGGGGGTGGGGGTGCCGGTGGGACCCCCGCTTTCGGAACCGGGGGGTACCCCACAACAGCAGCGCCCGGCCTCGGTGGCCGGTTCGGGGGGGGCCGGTGGCTCGGGCTGCCGGCGGTCCAGTTGCCGGCTCAGCTCTTCCTGGTCGGTGCCCAACCAGACCCAGTTATGGGGTTGGGGGGCCGAAGGGGCCCCCCCGGAATCCGGCAGCTCCTTCTGCTGGTAGCGCAGGACGAAGAAGATGCAGTTGAGGAGGAAGATGAAGATGGCGAGGCAGAAGACCCCCAGCAGGACGTACATGCCGATCTCCAGGTCGCTCACCCCCTCGGGAGCCTTCACCATCTCATCCTCCTCCTCCTCTTCCTCCCCACCGGCGCGGCCGTGGCCGTAGCCTTCCTCCTCTTCCTCCTCTTCCTCCTCCGAGGAAGAACCCCCCAACCCCTGGAGCTTGGTGGAGGCAGGTCCCACGCCGGCGGGCTCCCTCCGCCGGGGCTCGCTGGCCGCCGTCACCGCCTCCCCGGACATGGCCCCCTCGGCCCGCGGGAAGGGCAAGCTGGGCCGGGGACGGCCACCCCGGGGGCTACCAGGGGTGGGGACACGTTGGCCGGTCCCCACCTCCAGCCAAGCGGCCCCGGTGGCCAGCGCGGCTGCCCGGTGGCGGCCCCGACGACAGGCGTCGGGGGGGTGAAGGCTGAGCTGCAGCAGAGCCCCCCGCCCCGGTCCCTCGGCCACCAGCCACGGGCGAGCGGTGGGGACAGCGGGCGAGCCCCCCACGGTGGCCACAGAGGGGTCCAGGGAGGTGACGGTCAAGGCCACCTCCTGCCAGCCGTAGAGCTCCAGCGGGGCCAGCGTGCGGTCGGAAAAGGCTAGCCAGACGGACAAGGTGGCCTCCTGCCAGGGATGATGGCCAGGATGTCACCGGAGGGGGGACACCGGCCACCTTGGCACATCCACGATGTGTGTGGGGGGGGGGGGGGGGGGTGTCCCCCCCCCCCTCCGCCGCCACCCCCTCTCACCTGCTTGGGGTGACGCAGGGTGGCCGTCCCCAAGGCGGTGGCGGTGACCACCCCCGGGTGGCCGGGCTCTGGCCGTAGCCCCAGGGCCAGCTCGGCCACCACCTGGGCTCGTAGCTCCGTCACCGTCACCTTCTCCTCCGACACCACCAGCATCTGCTCCCCCAGGATGGAGTCCGAGAGCGGGGACCGGACCTGGGGGCACAGGGGGAAGGTGGGGACACGGGGGGGTGGGGACACACACACACACACCCCCCCACCTCGTGACATGTCCCCCCCCCCCCCCAGACTTCACGGCTTCCATCCTTTGCCCCCCCTGCCCTGGCCCCCCCAGCCCCCCAGTTCCCTCCCTCCAGCACCCCCCAGGTCCCCTCTCCCCCCAGCCCCCCCCTGCACCCCCCAGGTCCCCTCTCCCCCCCAGGGTCTCCCTCCAGCCCCCCATCTCCCTCTCTCTCCCCCCAACCCCCCCACCCCCAGTCCCCCATCTCCCTCCCTCCAGCACTTCCAGGTCCCCTCTCCCCCCAGGAACCCCCTTCAACCCCCCCCGTCTCCCTCCCTCCAGACCCCCCATCTCCCCCCAGGACCCTCCTCCAGCCCCACATCTCCCCCCCCCCCCCATCTCCCCCCAGGACCTCCCCCCAAGCCTCCTCCCTCCATCTCTCCACCCTCTGCGCCTCCCCAGCTCCCCCCCAGGATCCCCCTCCAGCCCCTTGCACCCCCCAGCTCCCCTCTGCCCCCCAGGACCCCCTCCAGCCCCCCCAGCTCCCCCCCCTCTCCCCCCAGGACCCCCTCCAGCCCCCCCATCTCCCCCCCCTCTCCCCCCAGGGACCTCCCCAGCCTCCTCCCTCCATCTCTCCAGCCCCTACACCCCCCCGACTCCCCCCAGGACGCCCTTGCACCCCACAGTTCCCCTCTGCCCCCCAGGACCCCCTCCAGACCCCCATCTCCCTCCCTCTGCCCCCAGGATCCCCCTCCAGCCCCACATTCCCCCCCCCTCTCCCCTCAGGGACCCCCTCCAGCCTCCTCCCTCCATCTCTCCAGCCCCTCCCCGTCCCCCCAGAACCCCCCTGCACCCCACATCTCCCCTCTGTCCCCCAGGACCCCCTCCAGCCCCACATCTCCCTCCCTCTGCCCCCAGGACCCCCCTGCACCCCACATCTCCCCTCTGCCCCCCAGGACCCCCTCCAGCCCCACATCTCCCTCCCTCTGCCCCCAGGACCCCCCTGCACCCCCCCAGCTCCCCTCTCCCCCCAGGACCCCCACCCTCCACCCCCTGCATCCCCCCTCAAAAAGGTGAGCCCCCCCCCCCAACCCTACCTCCACGGACGTGACCCCGGGCTCCCGGCCGACCACCACGGTGCCCCCCTCCAGCGATGCCACGCGGGGGTCCTGCACCCGGGTCCTGCTGGCCACCAGGTGGGTGACATCCAGAAGCCAATCCGGGCCGGGCAAGTAGGTGAGGTGACGGCCACCATCCAGGGGGTGGGCCACGAAGTGGGCCAGGACCCTCAGCGTCGTCCGTTGGTACTGGGGGCGGCAGCCCCGCGCCCGCCGCTCCCCCTCCTCCCCGGGCTCCTCCGCCTCTGCCGGGGGGCTGGGGGGGTGGGGGGGTGGCAGGGACACCCGTGTCACCGGCCCCGAGGGGCTGCTGGGGTGTGTGCCACCGGGGCAGGGGGGGGACGTGTCACGAGTGCCGGGGGTGCTCAGCGGGGCAGGGACATGTCACAAGTGCGTGGGGGCTCAGCGGGGCAGGGCTACATCTCATGGGTGCCACGGGGCTCAGTGGGGCAGGGAGACATGTCACGAGTGCGTGGGGGCTCAGCAGGGCAGGGGTGCGCACCCCAAGCACCATGAGCCTCAGATGGGCAGGCACATGTGTCACGAGTGCCACAGGGCTCAGCAGGGCAGGGCTGCATCTCATGGGTGCCACGGGGCTCAGTGGGGCAGGGACACGTCACGAATGCGTGGGGGCTCAGCAGGGCAGGGCTGCATCTCATGGGTGCCATGGGGCTCAGTGGGGCAGGGACACGTGTCACGAGCGTGTGGGGGCTCAGCAGAGGCAGGGACATGTCACGAGTACGTGGGGGCTCAGCGGGGCAGGGCTACATCTTGTGGGTGTCATGGGGGTCAGTGGGGCAGGGACATGTGTCATGAGTGTGTGGGGGCTCAGCAGGACAGGGCTGTGCAGCATCATGGGCCTCAGTGGGGCAGGGACACATGTCACAAGTGTGGGGGGGCTCAGCGGGGCATGGGTGCATCTCATGGGTGTCATGGGGCTCAGCGGGGCAGGGACACGTCACGAGCGCGTGGGGGCTCAGCAGGGCAGGGGTGTGCACCCCAAGCCCCATGGGGCTCAGCCGGGCGGGTACACGTGTCACGAGTGCATCGGGGCTCAGCAGGGCAGCCGTACGTGTCACAAGCGCGGTGGGACTTGCTGCCCCAGTTGGGGGGGGGGGGGGGGGGGCTGTGTGTGTGATGGCAGGGGGTGCCCCAAACTCACCTCTCGGGGCCACCGGGCAGACGCCAGCCCCTCACTTGCTCCAGCGTGGTGTCCCCCAGCTGGACGCGCAGGGGCAGCAGCGGGGCCCAGACGGTGAAGCGCAGCGAGGCGTGCAGCCGCCGGGACCAGAAATCCACCCGTGCCCCCCGCGCCCCCCGGCTCTCCTTGCCCCCCACAAACACCGCGTCGCAGGCATCCGAGACCTATGGGGATGGGGGGGGGGGGGGGGGGGGGGGGAGAAGGGGGCAGGCAGAGGGGTAAGGGGGCAGGATGGGGAGGGGAGATGAAGTGGTGGGGGGGGGGGACACCGACGGGGGGGGACGCTCACCTGCAGCACTTGCTTGTCGGCCGACTCGCAGCCCGGGGGCTCGGTGAGCTCGGCCACGCCGCCCCCCGCCTCCACGGCCACCAGTTTAACTGGGACGGTGCGGGGGACCCCCGTGAGAGGGGCCGTGTTTAGGATCTCCAGCTCCTATGAGGCAGAATAGGGGGGTGGGGGGGTGAGCATGTGGGCCCCCCCCCCCCCCCCCAGCACTGGGTTGGGGGCTGGGCTGGGTGGTCACCCACCTGCACTAAGGGGACGAGGGCACGGATGTCCCGTTCCGCCACCTGGATCTCCCAAACCAGTTTGTCCTTCTGGGCGTCGGGGTCCTGGCCGGGATACTCCACCTGCCAGGTGAGGGGCCGCGCCGGCGCCAGCCCCCCCGTCCCGTTCTCCACCCCCAGCTCCAGGTGCAGGAACGCGGCCGAGTCGGCCACCCTGGGTCACCGCAGAGGGGTTGGGGGCCACCTCGTGTCACACCCCCCCCCCCCCCCCTCACCAGCCACCCCCCCACCCCCCTCCTCCCCCCTGCTGGGTCATACTGGGATGGGAGCGGTGCAAGGTACAGGTCCCTTTGGTCATACTGGGATGGGAATGGTGCAATCTAGAGGTTATCCTGCTCCGACTGGGTCATACTGGGATGGGAGCAGGGCAATGTACAGATCACCCTGCTCCAACTGGGCCATACTGGGATGGGAGCAGGGCAATGTACAGATCACCCTGCTCCAATTGGGCCATACTGGGATGGGACTGGTGCAAGGTACAGGTCCCCTTTGTCATACTGGGATGGGAATGGTGCAATCTATAGGTCCCCCTTCTCCAACTGGGCCATACTGGGATGGGAGGGGTGCAAGGTACAGGTCCCCTTTGTCATACTGGGATGGGAATGGTGCAATCTATAGGTCCCCCTTCTCCAACTGGGCCATACTGGGATGGGAGGGGTGCAAGGTGCAGGTCCCTTTGGTCATACTGGGATGGGAATGGTGCAATCTACAGGTTACCCTGCTCCAACTGGGCCATACTGGGATGGGAATGGTACAATGTATAGGTCCCCCTGCTCTAACTGGGCCATACTGGGATGGGAATGGTACAATGTATAGGTCCCCCTGCTCTAACTGGGCCATACTGGGATGGGAGCAGTGTAACCCACAGGTCCCCCTGAGCCATACTGGGATGGGAATGGTGCGACCCACAGGTCCCCCTGCTCCAACTGGGCCATACTGGGATGGGAGCAGTGCAATGTAGAGGTCCCCCTGCTCCAACTGGGCCATACTGGGGTGGGAGCAGCGTAACCCACAGGTCCCTCTGAGCCATACTGGGATGGGAGCGGTGCAAAACACAGTTTCCCCTGGCTCTAACTGGATCATACTGGGACGGGAGCATTACAAACAGGTCCCCCTGGGCCAAACTGGGCTATATTGGGATGGGAGTGGTACCACACGCAGGTCCCCCTGCTCTAACTGGGCCATACTGGCATGGGAGCAGTGTCACCCGCAGGTCCCCCATGCAGAAGCCCCCTCCCACACCGGGGTCCCCGGGGTGCCACGCTGCTCCCTACCTCCAGCCACCGCGGTTGTCCCCGCTGCGCCGACAGGTCACCACGGCCGTGGAGTGCTTGGGACCCCGGGTGCGCTCCAGGTGGGTGGTCCAGGCACTGGGGGACCCGGGACGGGCGGCCACCACCTGCAGCCCCTTCTTGGCTTTGATCCTGCCATCGGACCCCCCCCGCCCCGTCACACAATGTCCCCCTCCCGGCACCCACCACCCTCTGGAGGGGTCTCTCGGTCCCTCCGTGGGGGGGGTCCCCTTGCCCACCCTGGGGGTCTCACCGCAGCGTCAACTGGTCGGCGGTGAAGTTGTGCCGCAGGGCGAGGGTGACGGTGAAGCGCTGGCCCGGGCGCAAGGTGACATCGGGGACCCGTAGCAGGACTTTGTCATCCAGCCGTACCTCCTGCCACCGAGCCGGCTCGGCCGCCCGAAGCTCCAAGGTGCCCAGGTATCGGGGTGTCTCCCCACCCCGGCTCCGCTCCCGACCCCCGCTACGGCCACAGTCCCCCGGTGCCACCACGCCGTAGTGCAGCTCGGCCGGCTCAGGGGGCTCGGGGTGACCGGGGGGGTCGGCCACCCGGCGGCGGCTCCGCGGGGTGGGGGACACGGAGGAGAACCAGCGCGGGGGGATCTCCAGCTCCACCACGCAGGCGCCCAAGGGTGCCTGGAGGGGGGAGAGCGGGGCTTCAGCTTGGGGGGGGGCCAAGAGAGTGACACCCACTCCCCCCTCCTCTGATGGGTGGCACTGACCTGTAGGCGACATGTCCCACGGGCCACCCGGCCGCGGTGGTGGGCATGGAGGGCGACGCAGGGAAGGTCCCGCTCCCCGGGGGGGTCCCGCTGGCCAGGGGGGTCCCGCTCCCCGGGGGGGTCCCTATCCCGTGGGGGGTCCCGCTGCCCGGGCAGCCAGTCGGGACCTTGCAGATGGAAAAGGACGCGGGCGACGGGCTCGGCTGGGGACACTGCGCTCTCGAGGGACACGGCACGGATGGCCCACGCCGAGCCCTCCCTCCCGGGGGGGGTCTCCGTGGGCACCTCCTGTAAAGACACAGGGATGGTGGCAAGGGGGTCTGGCTGCCCCAGGGTGGCGGGTGGAGGGGGAGGGTGACGGGGTGGTGGTGGGGGGACATTTTACCTGCCGGGTGCTGAAGGGGGGGTAGGTGGCCTGGAGGAGGGGCTGCGCGGCGGAGCCGTGGGGCAGCAGGAGGTAGGTCTCGGTGCGGGTGTGTAGGGAGGAGTTGGGGGGCAGGTCCTGGTCTGCCCGTTGCAGCCGGTAATATTCGGGCACCCCCAGCACCTCCAGGTCCGCCGGCAGGTAGACGGGCTCGGGGGGGTCCCCGTCACCCCTCACTGCGAGAAAAGGGGCTGGGTCACCCACCTCGGGGGTCACGGGTTGGCAAGTTGGGGGGGGGGTGTGTGTGTGTGTGTCTCTACACCCACCTCCATGTTTAAGGTTGGAGCTTGGTGCCAGGGGCCGGGGGGGAGAAAATCGGCTTTGGCGCTGCCGTGGCATGGCACAGCACGCCCCCCCCCCCCCCCCCCCCCCGGCCACCCCCTCGGGGACAGAGTGACCCCGCACCCCTGGAGGTTGTCACTTGCGTCGTGCTGCACCACTGCAGCCCCCAGGAGTGGGTGCTGGGGGGCGGCGTGGCACCCCACTGGTGCCAGGGTCAGTATTGGGGGGGGCCAGCATAATCCCGCCGGGACACCTGGTAGCCACGGATCCAGGGATAGATCCCATTCTATCCCCGTGGGTATGGGAGGGGGCAGATCCCACCAAGACACCCGGTACCCACGGATCCAGGGACAGATCCCACCGGAACACCCAATACCCACAGATCCCACTCAATCCCTGTGGGCATGGGAGGGGGCAGATCCCACCAAGACACCCGGTCCCCATGGATCCAGGGACAGATCCCCCTCGATCCCCAGCTCCTCATGGGCATGGGAGGGGGCAGATCCTGCCGGGACACCTGGTACCCACGGATCCAGGGACAGATCCCACTCAGTTCCCAGCTCCCTGTAGGCATGGGAGGGGGCAGATCCTGCCGGGACACATGGTCCCCATGGATCCAGAGACAGGATCCAGAGACAGATCCCACTCAATCCCTATGGGCATGAGAGGGGGGCAGATCCTGCCGGGATGCCCAGTACCCAGAGATCCAGGGACAGATCCCACCGGAACACCCAATACCCAGGGATCCAGGAACAGATCCCACTCAATCCCCATGGGCATGGGAGGGGGCAGATCCTGCCGGGACACCCGGTACCCACAGAGATCCAGGGACAGATCCCACTCAGCTCCCAGCTCCCTGTGGGCACGGGAGGGGGCAGATCCCGTCGGGACACCTGGTCCCCATGGATCCAGAGACAGATCCCACTCGATCCCCGTGGGCATGAGAGGGGGGCAGATCCTGCCGGGACAGCCGGTAGCCACGGATCCAGGAACAGATCCCACTCCCCGTGAGCATGGGAAGGGGCAGATCCCACCAGAACGCCCGGTAGCCACGGATCCAGGGACAGATCCCACTCGATCCCCAGCTCCCCGTGGGCCACGGGAGGGGGCAGATCCCGCCGGGACGCCCGGTACCCGCGGATCCAGGGACAGATCCCACTCCCCGTGGGCGCGGGAGGGGGCAGATGGCGGGGGATCCGGTGAGCGGGGAGGGGGGGGGGGGGGGGGAGAGGACCGAGGCAGATCACGGATTCCCGTGGGTCGGGGGGAGCGGATCCCCCCCGGGCTGCGGGGATCCCGTTTGGACGGGGAGGGAGATCCCCCCAAAGATCACAGCGGATCCCACCTTCCTTGGGCGATCCCCTCGGGATCGCGGGGGCTCCCAGGCGGCGGCGGGGGAGCGGATCCCCTCGGGATCGCCCCGGGGGAGCGGATCCCGGCGATCCCGAAATGCGAGGGGGGGGGGGGGGGGGGGGGAGAAGTCGGTCCCGGATCCCGGCAGCCCGGCGGGAGCGGATCGCGGCGGCATGCGGGGATCCCCCCCCCCCGCCATGGGGTGCGGACCCCGGCTCGGGGCTGGTGCCGGTGCCGGTGCCGGTGCCGCCGCACTCACCTGAAGCGCAGAGCAGGGCGGCGACCAGCAGCGCCAGCCGGGTCGCCGGTGCCGGTGCCGGTGCGGGAGCCATGGCCGGGGAGGGCTCCGCGGCGCGTCCGTGCTCCCGGCGCCGCCGCTCCCGTCCCTCCGCCTCCGCGCCCAGACAATGGGGCCGGGGCGGGACCGGCACCGGCGCCGCCTCGTCCCGCCGGGTCCTAAACACCGGCCTTGCCCAGCTCCGGGCACCGCTCCAGCCCCGTTCCTGATCCCAACCCCTCATCCCCATCCCATTCCCTAGCCCTGCTTCCCCATCCCCGTGCTCATCCCATTCCCGCCCCCATCCCCTCCCACTCCCCATCCCCGTCCCCATCCCCGTTCCATGTCCCTGTTTCCCACCCTTGTTCCCATCCTCGTTCCCCATCCCCGTCCCCGTCCCCATCCCCGTTCCCCATCCCGGTTCCCCATTCCTGTCCCCATCCCCACCCCACTCCTCATCCCCACCCCATTCCCCAGCCCCATCCTTGCTCCCCCCTCTCAATCCCCATCT
The DNA here is from genome assembly GCF_964106895.1 of Numenius arquata. NCBI lineage: Eukaryota > Metazoa > Chordata > Aves > Charadriiformes > Scolopacidae > Numenius > Numenius arquata. Next base: position 2,068,258 of record NC_133581.1, read on the forward strand.
CCACCCCCCCTGCTTCCCATCCCACTTCCCATCTCCATCCCACCCCTATGCCCACCCCTGCTCCCCATTCCCATTCCCCATCCCACTCCCCATCCCTGCTCCTGCTCTCCATCCCCATCCTTGCTCCACATCCTCATCCCCATCCCATCCCCATCCCATCCTCATTCCCACCCCATCCCCATCCTCATCCCATCCCATCCCATCCCTATCCCATCTCCATCCTCATCCCATCCCCTCCCATCCCATTTCCATCCCCATCCCCATCCCATCCCCATCCTCATCCCACCCGTATCCCATCTCCATCCTCATCCCATCCCCTCCCATCCCATTTCCATCCCCATCCCCATTCCCATCCCCATCCCCATCCCCATCCCCACGGAGACACCCCCGGGAGGGGGCTCTGCTGTCCATCCTCCCCTCTCCCACCCCAGTCAGGGTAACTGGGAGGCACTGGGAGGGACTGGGAGGGATCGGAGGTGGCTAGGGGGGGTGTGGGGGGGGACACCCAGCAGCCAGGACGGCTGGAGGACAACGGGGACACGGAGAAGGGGACGGATCCTGGCACGGATCAACCCCCCCGCCCCAGGCACTCAGCGCTGGGCAAACAAGAGGACGAGGGGCAAGTGCAGGGCAACCCCCCTGCACCCCAAAAACCACCACCCCCCCCCTCCACAGACCCCCCCCCCCCCCCCTCCTGCGGGGAGCCCCCCCTGCAGCCGTACCCCTTCCCCCGGGGTGGGGGGGGGCGCAGCCAAACCGGGGCAGGATAAAACCGTTTTTATTCCAACCCATATATCAAAACAGTTCAAAAAGCAGCTTTAAATCCCAAAATTGACAGCGGGGGGGGGGGGGGGGGAAGGACGGACGGACAGGACACGGGGGGGGGGGCTGTATGTCCCCCTCCCCCCATGAGGAGAACCCCCACTTTGGGCTGGGGGCGATGACCTGGGTGGGGAGGGGGATCCCCCCCTGTGTGGGTTCCCCAAACCGGGGGGGGTCAGGGTGGTCTCCCCCCCAGCCCCGTGGGAGGCTTGGATTTGGGGCCGGGGTTGGGGGGGGGGGGGACACATAGGAGGGCCCCCCCCCCCAGGGGAAGGCACTTTTGGCTTGCGTGAAGGCACCGTGAGCAGGTCCCCAGCTTTGGGGGTGCTGCATTGAGGGGGGACACACACACACTCCCAAGATGGGGGGGGGCTCAGGGCTGGTGTCACACACCCCCCCCCGCGGTGGGGGGGTAAAGGGAGAAGGGGGCCCCAAGGAGAACCGTGTTGGGAAGGGGGGGGTCTCAGCAGGGAGGACACATGCTGGGGTGGGGGGGGGACACACAGAGCCAAGCTGAGGGGGTGCGCTGGGGACAGTGCTGTCCCCCCCCCCCCCCAAACCCCTTCCCGAGGACAAAGTGGGGGGGGGGGTGTCACTCCTCCCGGTTTCGGGGACCCCCCCACCTCTGCCGCCGCCGCAGCTCCTCCACCTTCCACTCCAGGCTGCGCAGGGAGGCCTCTAGCTGGGGGCTAGTGCCGTGGGGGGGCGCTAGCCACCCCCCCAGCAGGGCGTAGAGCAGCCAGAGCCCCAGCAGAAGCCCCGCCTGGGTGGTGGGACTCTCCCGACATGTCGCGACATGAAGGAAGGCGGCCAGGAAACAGCAGAGCTTCACCCACCGCAGCAGGGGGAACAGTAGCCCCAGCAGCCGGCTCAGTAGCCAAGAGGCCACCAAGGCCACCAACCCCCACAGCAGGACCCGTTGAACCTCGGCGGGACTCAGAGCCATCGCGCGAACCAGCCGGTCACCTGGGAGGGAGGCCGGTGTCACCAACCGCCGTGGTGGCACCGGGGATGGGTGACAAACCTGTGTCGTGTCCCCCCCCCCACCTTCCCCAGAGCTCACCGCTGTGGCCAGTGGTGGCCAGGAGGTCGCCCAGGATCCCGCAGAGCGTGGTCAGGGCCACCGAGATCCCCGAGGCCAACACCCAGAGGGTGGCAGAGAGGCTCTGTGGGGACAAACGGGGCTGAAGGGGACACGGGCTGGGGGGGGGGACACAACATTTGGGGGTGCGCGGAGGGGAGGGCTGGCAACTTACCTCGGCCACCAGCCGCAGGGGCTGGGGGCCCAACCAGCTCTCGGTGGCCACCCAGGCGGCTCGTCCCAGCCGCGACAGCAGGTCATCGCCGGCGGTGGCCCCCCCAACGCCATCGTCCTTCTCGTCCTTCGCCCCGTCCCCCGACGCCCCCCCCAGGAGGGGGACCCACAGCAGGAGGGCCAGCAGCGCCCCGCGCCCCAACTCGCCCCCCATCTTGGAGCACGGCCCTGTCTCTGTGGGGACAGTGGGGTGACACCAGGATTTTGGGGGGGTGGGTGGAGGGGTGGGGTGGGTCTGGGGACAGCGGGGTGTCCGTTCCCCCCCTCCCCCCCCCCCCCCCGCCCCACTTTGGGCTCTGGGAGGGCCGTGGCCCCGCAGCGGGCCTCTGTGTGTGTGTGTCCCCCCCCCGGTGTCCCCCAGCTATATTTAGGACGGGTGTCAGCGGGAGGTGGCGCCTGCCCTGACCAAGGGCATGGGAATGGGGGGGGGGGGGACACGACACCTGGTTCCCCCAGGACCCCCCCACCCCCGGGACCCCCCACCACTGGTTCCCCCCAACCTCCCGGGACCCCCAATCCCTCCAGGACCTCCCACCCAGTAGCCCCAATTCCCCCGGGACCCCCAAACGTCAGGTCGTCCGTCCTGTCCCGTCCCCCCCCCGTCTATCCCCCCTTGGGTACACCCCCCCCCCCGTCTCCCCCCGGTACCCTCCTCCCCGGTACCCCCAATCCCCCCCAGTACCGCCCCCCAGTACCCCCGGGACCCCCCACCCCATCTAGCCCCCCGTGGATCCCCCCACCCTGTCTGTGTCCGTCCCCCCCCGGGTCACCCCGGGACCTCCCCCCCTCGGTACCTCCAATCCTCCCGGTACCGCCCCCCGGTACCCCCAAACACCGGGGCACCCCTACCCCCGGTACCCCCACCCCCTCTATCCCCCCCCTCCCCATGGGTGGCCCCCCCGGGACCTCACCCTATCCGTCCCCTCCCTGGCTCACCCCGAGACACCCCCCGGTACCCCCAATATCCCCCGGGATCCCCCCCCCGACCGGTACCACCCCCGGGCCCCCCCACCCCGTCTATCTTCCCCCATGCGCCCACCCCCCCACACCTCAGGAACCTCTCCCCGGTCACCCCGGACCCTCCCTCCCGGTTCACCCCGGTTACCCCCCCCCCCCCAATACCACCCCCCCACACACGGTGGGGCGGCGCTCACCGCCGCCGCCGCAGGGGGGCGCTGCGGAGGCGGGCGGGAGCGCGCGCTCGGCCCTCACCTCCGCCGCGGGGCACGACGGGAGCTGTAGTCCGCCAGGCGCCTCTCGCCCCCCGTTGCATGCCGGGACACGGTCGCTATGGTAACGCCGCCCTCTCTCTCTCTCTCTCTCTCTCTCCACTCCTCCCGCCCCCCCCCCCAAACCCCTCCCCAGTGGCGGCGCGCGGGGCATGCCGGGAGGCGCCGTTGCCGGTGGGGGCGGGGGTCGCGCGCTGGCGCGGGGCAGGCCGGGAGCGTTTCCGTTTCCGGCGGGGCCCGCGTGAGCCGTTGGGGACGCCGCGGCGGCCGCGCGCGCCGGCCGGAACCGGAACCAGAACCAGAACCAGAACCAGCACCGGAACCGTTACCGGAACCGGAGCGGGCCGCGATCGGAGAGCGGCGGCTGCCCCGCGTCCGCCATGGCCCTCATCTGCTCTAGTGAGTGCGGAGGCCGCGGAGAAGGCCCCGGGGGGTTACCGTGAGGGGGATACCGGGCTTGGGGGTTACCGGGAGGGGGATAGCGGGGTTGGGGGGGGGGGGGTGTGTGTGTTACCAAGTGGTGGGATCACGGGGTAGTGGAGTTACCGGGAATGGGGGGGGGGGTTTATTGGTGTGGGAGTTTACCGGGGTGGGTGGCCGCCGTTAAGGTGGTTACCGGGCTGGGAGGCCACCGTTAAGGGGGTTACCGGCCTGGGAGGCTACCGTTAAGGGGGTTACCGGCCTGGGAGGCTGCCGTTAAGGGGGTTACCGGCCTGGGAGGCTGCCGTTAAGGGGGTTACCGGGCTGGGTGGCTGCCGTTAAGGGGGTTACCTGGTGCTCGGTGGGAAGGTGATGGTGCCGTAACCCCCAATCTCCCCTCCACAGTCTCCAACGAGGTGCCCGAGCACCCCTGCGTCTCCCCGGTCTCCAACCACGTCTACGAGCGGCGGCTGATCGAGAAGTACATCGCCGAGAATGGCACCGACCCCGTCAACAACCAGCCCCTCTCTGAGGAGCAGCTCATCGACATCAAAGGTGGCGGGATGGGACAAGGGGGTTGTGCCGGTTCTCCCCCGGGGGGAAGCCCGTGGTCACCGTGGTCGGTCTGGGGGGAGCTGTGAGGGCCCCCGGAGGGGTAGCACCCTGAGAATGGGTTTCCTGAGGGAAATCCATGATGTTCTCCTGAGTGGAGTTCTTCAAGGATTGGTGTTGGGACCGACATCTTTGTCGGTGACATGGACAGTGCCACCCCAAGGGACCTGGACAGGCTTGAGAGATGAACCTCATGGAGTTCAACAAGGTGTAAAGTCCTACACATGGGTCAGGACAATCCCAAGCACAGATCCAAGCTGGGCAGAAGAATGGCTGGAGAGCAGCCCTGAGGAGAAGGACTTGGGGGTGTTGGTGGATGAGACGCTCAACACGAGCTGGCAACGTGCGCTGGTAGCCCAGAAAGCCCCCCACATCCTGGGCTGCATCCCCAGCAGCGTGGCCAGCAGGGCTGGGGGGGGGATTCTGCCCCTCTGCTCCGCTCTGGGGAGACCCCCCCACCCCAGTGCTGCCTCCAGCTCTGGAGCCACCAACAGCGGAAGGACATGGAGCTGTTGGAGCGGGGCCAGAGGAGGCCACGGAGATGCTGGGAGGGCTGGAGCCCCTCTGCTGTGAGGACAGGCTGAGAGAGTTGGGGGGTTCAGCCTGGAGAAGAGAAGGCTCCGGGGAGACCTTGGAGCCCCTTCCAGTCCCTCAAGGGGCTCCAGGAAAGCTGGGGAGGGACTCTGGATCAGGGAGGGGAGCCCTAGGAGGAGGGGGAAGGGTCTGACACTGACAGAGGGGAGATTGAGATGAGATGTGGGGAAGAACTTCTTTGCTGTGAGGGTGGTGAGAGCCTGGCCCAGGTTGCCCAGAGAAGCTGTGGCTGCCCCATCCCTGGAGGGGTTCAAGGCCAGGTTGGAGGGGGCTTGGAGCAACCTGGTCTGGTGGGAGGTGTCCCCCTCCATCCTGGAACTGGATGATATTTTAAGGTCCCTTCCAACCCAAATCATTTTATGGTTCTCTGATAAATCCACGATGGTCTCCCTCGTAGCCAGAGGAGGGAAACCATCAGCTTGCTGTGGTCAGAAAGCTGAGCTGCAGCGGTCAGGTTGTTGGAGTGGGGGGAGTGTAAAGGTGTTGGTGCGCCTGTCTAAATGGATCCATAGGGGTGTTGGGGACACGGTTGATGTGTTCATCCTCTCTCGTTGACAGTCGCCCATCCCATCCGTCCCAAACCTCCGTCTGCCACGAGCATCCCAGCCATCCTGAAAGCTCTGCAGGATGAGTGGGTGAGTACTGGGTTGTGACTGGGAACGGAGCTGGGTGCTGGGACCCGCCGCCTTTCCCTGCCTGACTCTTTTTCCTCCCGTTAGGATGCCGTCATGCTGCACAGCTTCACCCTCCGCCAGCAGCTCCAGACGACGCGCCAGGAACTGTCCCACGCGCTCTACCAGCACGATGCCGCCTGCCGTGTCATCGCTCGCCTCACCAAGGAGGTCACTGCCGCCAGAGAAGGTGACTTTGGGGTGACACGGGGTGGGGTGGAGACTGTGGGTCTCGGGGAGAGGGAGCTGGGGAGGAGCGAGCAGCAGCAACAAACAACAAGTAGTCTTGGTGGCGATTGTTGTCCTGGAACGCCATCTCCTTTCTCTTTCAACACATTTTAAACTCAAATCCTTTCTCTGCCACCGCAGCTCTGGCGACTCTGAAGCCACAGGCCGGTCTCATCGTGCCCCAGACGGTGCCATCTGCCCAGCCAAACGTGGCGGTGAGTCCCCGCTGCCCCTCTGGGTGCTTTTTCCCCTTGTTTCCCCCCTGCCAATCTCCGCTCACCTCCCTTCCGTTCCCCTTCTGGGTGTAACCAGCCCCTTTCTCCGTTCCCCGCAGGGAGCTGGGGAGTCCATGGATCTGGGAGAGCTTGCGGGCATGACCCCCGAGATCATCCAGAAGGTAAGAGATCTTCCACTTGACTCTGCCACAACCTTCGGCGGTGGCTTTTCTCCAACCGTGACCACCCTTCTCTTGTTCTTCAGCTTCAAGACAAGGCCACGGTGCTCACCACGGAGCGTAAGAAGGTAAGTGGCCCCGTTTCGCTCCGAAGATGCCACAACAGCCGGGACGTGCCGTGCCCCGAGAGGCTGACGTTTATCTCCGCGCTGTTTTCCTTTTGCAGAGAGGAAAGACTGTTCCGGAGGAGCTGGTGAAGCCGGAGGAACTCAGCAAATACCGGCAGGTCGCCTCGCACGTGGTGAGTGCCGTGATATGGGCAGGGGGTCGTAAACTCCCCCGTCGTGCAGCATCGATAGGTGACAAATCTGCTGCTGGGCAGAGCGAGGAAGAGGGTTGTGACACTCTGTGCCACAGCCAGCAGGGGGCCTGTGCTGGATTAGATGTGGCCCAGGCTTCTCCCGATGGGATGAAACACCCTGGGCCTCCCTTAAGAGCCTTTCGTTTCCATTTTGGGGGTGTCTTCTCCCTTGTGGTGTTAATCTGGTGTCCTCCCACCTCGTGCAGGGGCTGCACAGCGCCAGCATCCCGGGGATCCTCGCCTTGGACCTCTGTCCTTCTGACACCAACAAGATCCTCACCGGTAAGGGAGCCTCCTCCACTTACTGGGGACTCTGGTGTTCCAGGAGGGTTACCTGGGAGGGGCTACGCAGGAGGAGGGTCCCTTACTCTCTACTTTTGGGGGACAGAGGTGGGACAAGGGGTATGACGAATCTTCTCACCTTCTGGCAAAGCTGGGGACATGGTGGTCCCCAGAAAAGGTGGATGGACTTGGGCTTGTTTGGCCACAGACTCCCTTCTCTCACCCCTTCCTGCTTTGTTTTTCCAGGTGGGGCTGATAAAAATGTCATCGTCTTTGACAAGAGCTCGGAGCAGATCCTGGCGACGCTCAAGGGACACACCAAGAAGGTCACCAGTGTCGTCTTCCACCCCTCTCAGGTGCACTCAGGCCCACGTTTGGCCTCTTCCCTCCCAGCCAGGTTGCCCCAGATCGGGTTTCCTGGGCCCTCTTCTGGTGATGGGACCAGTTCTTGCCCGTTGGGAGCTCTCTGAGATGGAGAGGTGACTTATTTTTAATCGTTAACTTTCCTCCTCGTGTAGGATTTGGTGTTCTCAGCTTCTCCCGATGCTACTATCCGCATCTGGTCTGTGCCCAACGCCTCGTGCGTGCAGGTCGTGCGTGCCCACGAGGGCTCCGTGACGGGGCTGAGCCTCCACGCCACAGGCGATTACCTCCTCAGCTCTTCTGATGACCAGGTGAGACCCTTTCCTGCCCCACAGACGCCACCACCACCCCCCTTAACCCCCAGCTTCTCATCTCTCTCTACTCAACACCCTGTTCCTCTCTTCCAGTACTGGGCTTTCTCCGATATCCAGACAGGCCGTGTCCTCACCAAGGTGACAGATGAGAGCTCTGGCTGCGGTAAGGTTTATATCTGAGTATTCCCAACCCCGGGGGGGGGTTGTTGTGAGCCTGTGGAGAAGGGATTTTTTCCCCCTGGAGATCACAAGAACTTGTTTTGGGGCGGGGGGGGGGGGGTAGTGGGCATCGGAAAGTCTCTCCAACCCTCTGAATCTCCTACTGTGTCTCCTCAGCTCTCACCTGCGCCCAGTTCCACCCGGACGGGCTCATTTTTGGAACAGGAACGATGGATTCTCAGATCAAGATCTGGGATCTGAAGGTAGGGATGACCCTAGGGGTGTTGAGGGAGGGGACGTTACGGTGGGAATGAGTTTGGTTTAGCGCCCAGCAGTGTTCCATCCGAGGCGCCGTGCCCGTTTCTCCTGGAGTGGGGTTTTGGGGAATCTCTTTTGGAGGGTTTGTTTTTTTTTTTTTTTTTTCCCTCCAAAAATACAGCCTGTTTCTAACCTCCTCGTTTCCCAGGAACGCACCAACGTGGCCAACTTCCCGGGACACTCCGGCCCCATCACCAGCATCGCCTTCTCCGAGAACGGCTACTACCTGGCCACGGCGGCCGACGACTCCTCCGTCAAGCTCTGGGATTTGCGTAAACTCAAGAATTTCAAGACGCTGCAGCTGGATAATAACTTCGAGGTGTGTCACTGTCCCTTTTTCCACCCCCCCACCCCCCTCCTCGATGGCTGGGCGGTCTTCTCTCCCTGTGCCCACCATCCCCGCTGTGCTCTTCCTCTTTGGGGGGGGGGGGGCTGATGGGAAATTGCTGCCCCCGCCTAGAGCTTCCTGAGCTTGTTTTGAGGCTTCTTTCTCCTTTTCCTCCGCAGGTGAAGTCTCTCATCTTTGACCAGAGCGGCACCTACTTGGCCCTGGGGGGGACTGACGTCCAGATCTACATCTGCAAGCAGTGGACGGAAATCCTCCACTTCACAGGTGAGGAACTGGGGTGTTGGGGGGGGGGGGGGGCGGGGGCACATTTAGGGGGGTGGAGAAGGCCTTTAGGTCCCTTCCCGCGGAGAGGAAACGCTCTCCTGGGTCTCCGGGGTTTAATTCCGCTCGATGCCGTTAACCCCCCGGTTGTTTTTCCCTCCCCCAGAGCACAGCGGTCTCACCACCGGAGTGGCCTTTGGCCACCACGCCAAGTTCATTGCCTCAACGGGCATGGACCGGAGCCTCAAATTTTACAGCCTGTAGCCCCCCCTGCCCCGCCAAGAGGTGGGGTCGCCGCCGCGCTGGGGCTTTTTTGGGGGAGGCGGGGGGAAGGGGGGAGGGTATCGGGGTGGGGAGGGAGGGAAACCAGTGGTTCGTTAATTCTCCGGGTTCCCCTGCAGAACAGGGGCGGGGGGAAATTGGATGTCGCCTTCCCCTCTCTTTGTGGATTTGTTGGTTTAGTTTTCTTCTTTTCTGGTTTTCGTGTGTGTCTCTCTTTTTTTATTTTTATTTTTTTTGAGGGGGGCGGGGGGGGGGTTGCTTTAGATTCTGTTTTTTGCTTGTAACTTGAATGCAACAAAAGGCTCCCACCCCCCCGTGGGATGTTTGGGGCCGGGATTGCGGCCGGGAAGGCGTGGAAGGGAGGGAAGGGCCGTGAAGGTTTTGTAAGCAATTAATCTAGTTTCATTATGGAAATAAAGAACTATTCAGGGACCCCTCCTCTTTCCTGTCCCCATCGTTCCCCCCCCCCCAAGACAAAGCACCCCCACAGCCCCCGCCTTGAGCATGGCTTTATTTTTCCAGTTTGCCCCAAAATGTCAGGCAGCGCCTGGGTGGTGGCAGGAGCTGCGTGGGAGGAAGATGAGGAGGAGGAGAGTTAATTAGAGCTGGGCTGAAGGTGAAATTTTGAAACTTGGGGGGGACACACACACTCACCCACCGCCTTCGGGCTCAGCCTCTCTGCAGCTTGGGGACCTTCGGCAAGACAATGAGTCCCCGGGATGTCACCATGCCTAGGGCTTCTGCCCTCCTCCCGTCCCCCAGAGACCGACGGGCTCCTGCCGGAGGGGCAGGGGGGTTGGCTTGGAAAGCCTCGGGGGTGACAGAGGTCTCCCCTTGCCGTGGCCACCTGCCCGAGGGGGCTGGTGGCACCCAGACTTACGTGATGGCACTCCCAGCTGGCACGAGGGACGGCAGGGCTCGGGCTGCGAGAGGTGACACACCGAGGCGCTGCATGAGATGTACACCTGGAAGCCACGGGGTGGAGGTGGGGGGGGCCAGCATCAGTGGCTGATGCTGGGGTCCCCAAAGGTGCTGGGGACCCCCGAGGAAGGTCCTTCAAGCCCCAAGGAACACCCACCCACCCCACCCCCCCCCAAAGCAGTGTGGGCTCCCCACTGTGGTTGTGGGTCCAGGGTGTGGAGCAACATGGGGGGCAGTGACCATAGTCAGCTGGGGGGTTGCTCAGGAAAGGTGCTGGGGTGGGTTTGGGGGGGTTGGGATGGGGGGTTGCCAACGTTGGGGGGCTCAGGGGGGACCACCAGGGTGGCTGTACTTCCCCCCCCCCCCCGCCTCACCTCTCCCTCCAGCACCGCCATGGTGGGGGGCTCCACGAAGGTGAAGGTGGAGATGACGAAACGCTGGTAGTGACTCGGGAAGGGCAACTGTGGCGAGGCCGGTCCCATGGGGACAAGCTGGGTCCTGTAGTTGTCCCCTGCGAAGGGGCACCTGGACGTGCGAGAAGGACCCTCGGTTGGTGCTGGTGACCCCTCTCCTCCTCCTCCTCTTCCTCCTCTCCATCTTTCTGTCCCCCCCCCCCCTCAATTCTGCTCACCCGTCCACCAGGATGGGCCACTGGGGCTCGGCTGCGGCGTCGGTGCTGGGGGAGGCCCAGCAGTGGTGCAGGACCAGCACCAAGTTGGGGTCCGTCTTCTGCAGGAGACGAACCTCCACGTAGATGGGGTCCCTCAGGACCCTCACCAAGGGATAGTCGCCGTCGGGGTGATAGGAACTGTAGGTCTCATCTGCGGGAAGGGCGAGAGGCTCAGCGGGGTGGGGGGGGGGGGGGTGACGGAGAGGACGGGGTTGGAGGCGGGGGGGGGACAATGGATGGGGCTCCTCACCGGTGGCGATGCGCAGTTGGAGCCCGAGTGGCCCAAACATGGCCATGGGGGTGGAAGAAGGGGGTGCAGCCACCTCCATGCGGAGCGGCAGGAGGTCGCTGGCGTTGTAGATGCAGCGAGCTTGGAGGCTGGGGGGAGCAGAGCAGAGCTGGAGGCCCCCCCATATCCTTCAGCCCTCCCCCCAGCTCAAGGAGGGGGACCTGCTGTGGAGTTCCCCAGTCCCACCACCAAGCACTGGTGGCCAAGGAAGTGGGGGGGGAGCTGGTCAAGGGGGTGCTGCAGGCAGAGGGGGGAGCAGGATGGGCTTTGTTGAGGGGGTGTCCCGGTTTTGCCCCCCCCCCCCCCTTCCTTGGCCACCTACACCTTACATGTAGGTGCTGTCACGTGTGATGGAGCCGCGGTGGGACCCCTGGACGTCGATGGTGGAGATCAGCTGGTTCTCATAGATCAGCCGGTCCTCGATCACCTGGGGGGGGTGGGGACACATCAGGGTCCCCCATCATCACTCTGAGCGGCTCGGGAGGCGGGGGGGGGGGGTGGGGGTGGGTCCCATCCTTACCTGGACGGTGGTGCCGCATTCCGTGACGGGGAAACGGAACATGACGAAGGTCTCGGTCACCCTGACCGGCTCGCAGCCCGGCTGGCTACTGGCCAAGCGCACGCTGTCCAGGTTGTAGGGTTGGGTGGCCAGTCCCCGTGGCACCACCAGGACGAAGTGCCCCTCCAACAGGCACTGCACGGTGGCTGTGGCAAGGAGGGGACCCGTCCCCATCAGCCAAGGCGGGGGGGGACCTCCAGCCCCCAAGACGAGTGCCGGCCGAGGGCGCGGGGTGTTCCCGGGGGACCCCTCCCAGCGTCCTACCCGTGTTGCCGTAATAGCAGGGCGCCGTGCGGTCCATGTCATCGTAGCAGCAGCCCGCCTGCAGGCATGCCTCCCGGCCCGGGGGGGCCACGCAGGGCATCCTCCCCACCGCCACCTGGCACTGCTCCCGCGTCAGCTGGGTGCCTGGGGTGACAGAGAGGGGACGCTGCCCTCAGCCATCCCCCTTGGCATCCCCCTGACCTGCCTCACCCTGCCCCTCGGCGTCCCCCCGAGCACCCCCCTGAGCATCCCACCCCCCAAAGCATCCTCCTGCCCTTCAGCATCCCCCTGCCCTGCTTACTTGAGCATCCTCCTGCCCCTCAGCGTCCCCCCAAGCATCCCCCTGCCCCTCAGCATCCCCCCCGAGCATCCCCCCCGAGCATCCCTGGCCCCTCAGCATCCCTGGCCCCTCAGCATCCCCCTGCCCTTCAGCATCCCCCTGAGCATCCCCCCCCCGAGCATCCCTGGCCCCTCAGCATCCCCCTGTCCCTCAGCATCCCCCTGTCCCTCAGCATCCCACCTGAGCATCCTCCTGCCCCTCAGCATCCCCCAGAGCATCCCCCTGACCTGCCCACCCGCCAAAGGATCCTGCTGCCCCTCAGCATCCCCTTGCCCCTCAGCATCCCCCTCAGCATCCCACCTGAGCTTTCTCCTGCCCACCCGAGCATCCCCCTGCCCCTCAGCATTCCCCCACCCCTGAGCATCCGCCCAAGCATCCCACCCGCCAAAGCATCCTCCTGCCCTGCTTGCTTGAGCATCCTCCTGCCCCTCAGCGTCCCCCCAAGCATCCCCCTGCCCTTCAGCATCTTCCTGAGCATCCCCCCCGAGCATCCCCCTGCCCCTCAGCATCCCTGGCCCCTCAGCATCCTCTTGCCCTTCAGCATCCTCCTGACCTGCCCACCCGAGCATCCCTCTGCCCCTCAGCATCCCCCTGCCCTGCCCACCCAAGCATCCCCCTGTCCCCCCGAGCATCCCCCCAAGCATCCCCCCGAGCATCCCTGGCCCCTCAGCATCCTCCTGCCCCTCAGAATCCCCCTGCCCTGCCCACCCAAGCATCCCCCTGTCCCTCAGCATCCCACCTGAGCATCCTCCTGCCCCTCACCATCCCCCTGTCCTGCCCACCCGAGCATCCCCCTGCCAAAGCATCCTCCTGCCCACCCCGAGCATCCCCTCATGTCTCTCACCCGCTTTTCCAGGGACAGGGAGGACCCACCCCTGCTTTCACCCCTCCGTGTCCCCCCCACCCCCCCCGGTGACTTACCTGCCCCTGCCGAGGGGTAGAAGAGAGCCGTGGATTGCAGCAAACTGGCTTGGGATTGAAGACCGGGATGCAACAAGCCGGGCTGAGCTTGGGGCTGCAGCCCCGGACGCACCAGCCCCGACTGGAGCTGAGCCTGAAGTCCAGGACGGACCAAACCCGGTCGGGACTGGAGTCCTGGATGTCCCAAACCCGGTCGGGAATGGGTGGCATGTACCAACCCGGCTTGGCTTTGGAAAGCTGGGCGCACCGAGCTGGACTGGGAGCCGGAGTGAGCCAGCCCAGTTTGGCTCTGGAGCCCAGGGCGGAGTAGCCCAGCTTGGGAATGGGGCTGGAGGCTGGAGCCGGCTGAGCCCGCCTGGTTTTGGGATTGAGCTTCTGCGCGGATGAAGCCTGCTTGAGTCTGGGCACCAGCGTGGACACCGGGGTGCACCAGCCCAGGCTGGTTTGGGATCTGGAACCCTGGACGAATATGTCCTGGTTGGTTTTGACCACCAGGATGCACCATTCCAGGCTGGTTTTGGGTCTGGAGCCCTGGACGAAGATGCCCTGGTCGGTTTTGAGCTCCAGGATGCACCATTCCAGGCTGGTTTGGGGTCTGAATCCCTGGACGAATATGTCCTAGTTGGTTTTGACCCCCGGAGTGCACCGTCCCGGGCTGGTTTTGGGTCTGAAGTCCTGGGTGATGGAGCCCTGGTTGGTTTTGGGTCTGAACCCCTGGAAGAAGACGACCTGGTTGGTTTTGACCCCCAGAGTGCACCATTCCAGGCTGGTTTTGGGTCTGGAGCCCTGGACGAAGACGACCTGGTTGGTTTTGAGCTCCGGGATGCACCAACCCTGGTTGGTTTGGGGTTTGAACCCCTGGTAGACGAAGACCTGGTTGGTTTTGAGCTCCAGGATGCACCATACCAGGTTGATTTTGGGTCTGACCCCCTGGGTGACGGAGCCCAGGCTGGGCTGGTGGTTGCATCCCTGGACGTATTAAACCCTGTTGGGGTTGGGTGAGGGGACGAACCATCCCTGGCTGGGGCTGAAGACCCTGGAGACCCTGGCCATGCTGGGACTGAAGCACCTGGAGACCCTGGCCATGCTGGGACTGAAGACCTGGGCGAACCAGGCTGGGTTGGGGGTGCACCAGGACGGGCTGGGTCTGGGCCACAGGGTGAACCTGCTCCGAGTGGGCTTGGGGAGAGAGTTGGGGTCCCGAGATGGTGAGGGTGGACTGGGACACGTGCTGCAGGAGGCCAGGCTGGGCCAGGGGGACAAGGACATCAGCTTGGCTCTGGTGGACGCTGTTGCCTTGGCCAGCTTGGTGCTTGGTGCCCAGGTTGCCATCCGTGAGGATCTCGTAGTCCCCAGGCTGCGGGCAGGTCATGTTGACTTCGTAGGAGGCAACCGGGACCCCGCTGAGAAGCATCTCCTCCAGCTGCACCCTCAGGACGTAGCGGTCCTCCTGTGAGGTGGCAGGGAGGGACGGTCACACACACAACCTCCCCCCCCCCCTCACCCCAGCCCCACCGGTGCCGGGGGTCACCATGGGTGGGACGGGACCCTCACCTTCACCAGAACATGGCAGCCTTCGTAGCCAGAGGAGAAGATGATGGCGCCGTCCGTCCCGGTGTTGAGCCAGTGGAGGCAGATGGAGCAGTTGGCCACCTCAAAGCGGGTGCCAAATTCATCTGGGGACACACACACCCCCCCGCCGTGGGCACGGGGAGGAGGGAGGGTGGGGGTGGGGGTGAGGTGACACAACCGGGTGCCGTGATGCTCAGAACCCCACCACCCAAAGCTCATGCCCATCCCATCAGGGATGGATGGATGGATTTGGGGGGGGGTAACCCCGGGGAGATTTGGTACGTGTCACCCCCAAGGAGACACCAAGGGGGGGGGGAGGGGTGGTGTGGGGGGGGTGTCCTCATACTCACCTCCCCCCCCCCCCCCCCCCCCCGCCCTTACACTCACCCATGACTTTGAAGCGGACGGTGCGGCCGCGGGAGGGGTACGCCAGCAGCTGCATGCCATAGTCCCCACAGTCGTAACGGTACCGCAGGAGCGAGACGGCGGCTCCCGGCCCCGGGTGCAAGAGAAGGAGGAGGAGGAGGAGGAAGAGGAGGAGGAGGAAGGAGAAACTCCCTCCCATGGCCGTGGTGGCGAGCGATGCCGCGGCACGGGGCTCTCCGTGGGGTCGGCGCCGGGGCCACCGATTTATACCCGGTCACCGGGGGGGCAGGTGGGCGGGGGGGGTGGAAACAGATGACCCGTGGGGGGGCCGTGCCGGGGACGAGGGGACAATTTCTGTCCAGGGCTCCTCGCTCCCCTGCCACCGGCGACCTCGCTTGCCCCCGTGGTGGTCACCTCCCGTGGCCGTGCCGGGGTGACCGGGCAGGAACCGAAAGCTCTTTGAAGAAACACTTTGTCCCACGGTGGGAGAGACAGTCCCTGGAGGTGGCACTGGCCGGGATGCCCCACTGGACCACGTCATCCGGGCGGGAGGATGCCCACCTTCCCCACCCCCTTGCCACACAGCCACAAACCGGAGTTGGGGGGGGAGGACGGGACGACAACGGTGGCATCTGGCTCCCCGATGGGCCACCACGCTGCCAGGGCAGCCATGGGACTGGGAGCCTGGGGAGGGACTGGGAGCCTGTGGAAGGACTGGGGGAGCACGGTGGCACGATCCCAGTGAGGTCTGGGGGTTGGGAATTGGGGAATTGTCCCCTTGGTGGCCGCATGCCCCCCCCGGCAGTGCCACCAGGGGACCCGAAAGCCCTTCCGAGAGCACTTTGTCCCACGGAGACGAGGAGAAACCCTTCCTGTGAACGGGGAATCGAGATTGCATGGGGCCGGGGGGGTGTGAGGGGGGTGTCCCCAGGCCACCCCCTCGTCCCATCCATCACCTTCCTCTACCCTGGGGTGCTCCCCGGCACCCCGCTCTCCTGCCTGGTGGGTGCTGCTGGGTGAAGGTCCCACCAGCCGTGCCGTGGAGGGGGCTCTTCCCCCCCCCCCCCCCGGGTGTCCCCGCAGGAAGGTGACCGGGGACTCGGCGTGGCCAAGCAATGCCCGGGTGGGCAACAAAAAGCCAAAGCCGAGTTTCACCACCCCCCCCCCCCTCCTCCCCGCCCCCGTCCCCCCCCAGGATGGGGAGGAAGGACCTTGGTCCTCCTCGGGAGGCTGCTGAGCGCAGCGTTTCTGTGGGTTCCCTCTGCCCCCCCCCCCCTTCCCCCTCCCCCCGAAATTTCCTTTCTGGGTCTTATCTTTATTGTAGACTAATCTGAGTCACCCCCTGCCCCCTCCCACGTGGCCGATGTGACGGTCACGGCCAGTTCTTGCACCCTGTACCGGGTGTGAACGTGCCCGGTTGCCACCCTCTGCCCCAGCCCAGGCACCAACCTCGGTGCTTTTTTTTTTTTTGGGGGGGCGGGGGGGGTGGGGGTGGTGGTTTAAAACCCTCCTCCCCCGTGGGAACCGCTGACCTCCGAGTTCCCAGGAGAAAACCCACCCCCAGCTCCCAGCACCCAACCTGGGCTCATGGTGACAGGGTGTGTGGACCCCCTCCCCCCCGCAAAACCTTAATGAGCTCATTAAAGGAATGGTATCAGCTACAGCGACACCCCCACAGTCCCGTTCCCCCCCCCCCCCCCAAACCCTGGCTGTGCCTCTACATCTACTTTTATATATATATATATATATATAGGGGTCCTCCCGTGTGTCATCGCCAGGACCTGGTGTCCCCACCCCATAAGTTCAGGCAGCGCCAGTGCAGAGTTGACTTTATTGAGTGGGGTGACAAACCCGGGGGGTACCCCCCGACCCCTTTCTCCCGCCCCCCCCCCTCCCACCCCGACCTTCCCGCAGCCATCACAGCTTCATGATGGCGGCGGGACCCAAGTGAAACTCCAAGAACTGGACGATCTCCTGCCACGAGTGGTCCTGGGCTTTGGCGTGGGCTTGGGCTTCACCCCCCCACACCACGGGCCGGGGGGTTCCTCGGATGCTGGAGATGCTACAAAGCGGAGAACCGGGGGGTTCGATCAAGTGCCCGGCCCCGGGGTAGGAGAGGAGGCGACCGCTCTCCGGTGGCATCCGTGCCATGGCCAACTCGGCGAAGAGCTTGCTGTTGAAGCTACGGTCGGCCTCCCCCACCACGAAGAGGACCTTCCCTCGGATCTTCTCCACCGGGATGGCCGAGGAGCTGTAGGTGGGGTCCCGGGGGTCGGCGAAGATGGCCGAGTTGTCCATGGCCCCCACCTCCGTGAAGATGACGCGCTCGGTGTAGTAAGGGATGGGGGGGATGCGGAGGTCCTTGTAGACCAGAGGGTTGCCGTGAAGGAAGGCCGTGCCGTTGATCCACACCGTGGCCACCACCTGTGGGAGGAAGGTGGCCATGGCCAGGGCCACCTCTGCTCCTTTGGAGACGCCGACGACACCCAGGCCAGGGCCTCGTACCTGCAGTGGGGGGAAACGGAGCCAGCTGGCAGCACTGCTGGGATGTCACCGGGATGTCCTCAGTCACCGGGACAACCCCAGATCACCAGGACATCCCTGGTCACCAGGACATCCAGCTCATGGGGACATCCCTGATCACCACAACATCCCACTCACTGGGATGTCACCCGGACAACCCATTTACTGGGACATCCCTGGTCACCAGGACATCATGCTCATTAGGATGTCCCCAGTCACTAGGATATCCTACTCACTGGGATGTCCCCCAGTCACCAGTGCATTCCTGCTCACCAAGGCATCCCTGGTCACCAGGACATCCTGCTTACTGGGACATCACCAGGGCGTCCATGGTCATGAGTTCACTGGGACATCCCTGGTCACCAGGGCATCCCTTGCTTGCCAGGACATCCCTGGTCACCAGGATGTGGTGGACAACCTGGTGGGTTGCCCGGGTAAGGACAACCCACTTACTGGGGCATGTCTGGTCACCAGGACATTCTGCTTACTGGGACATCACCAGGACGTCCTGCTCAACTGGACGTCCCTGGTCACCAGGACATCCCTGGTCACTGGGATGTCCCCAGTCACCTGGACATCTTGCTTATCAGGATGTCCCCAGTCACTAGGACATCCCTGGTCACTGGGACGTTCTCTGTCACCAGGACCACCCTTGCTCACGGGAGGCCACCCATCGCTCTGCAGGACTCACCTTGGGGTGCCGGAGGAGCAGCTCGGCCGCCTCCTCGAAATACTCCAGGTCGAGTTGGGCCAGGGTGCGGGGCAAGTCATCGTAGGCGAAGAAGGCCAGTGCCAGCACCGCGAAGCCCCGGCTGGCCAGTAGCCCAGCTCGAAACTCAATGAGGCCACCAGCACCCCCAAAGAGGTCAATCACCCCCGGGAAGGGTCCCGGTCCTGTGGGCAACCAGAGAGACCATCACACCGATGGTGGAGAGGAGCCACCGGTGCCATCCCACGTCCCAGGGTGTCCTTGATGGGACAAAACTGGGCAACTTGGGGGTTTCCCGCACCCCGTTTCTCACCGGGTGGCAAGAAGAGGGCCCCGCGGACCCTGCCCTCCCGGATGGGCACCCTCTGGACGCCGGGACCCACGTACCACCGCTCGGCCTCGCAGGAGGCCAGCGGCTGGTCCTGTGGCCCGGTGACCAGGCGGACGCCATCGAAGACCTCCAGACGGACGAGGAAGGGGCTGCCGGCCACGTCCCTCTTGACCAGCCGTCGGAAGAGGGTGTCAGGCTGCAGGAACCAGAAGATCCCCATGGGCCAGACCCCGGCGTAGCTGCCCCCCAGGGCGGGGTGACGCCCGGGGTCCACCTCGCCCCCGGCATCGGCACGGAAGAAGGTGCGGGACTGGAAGCACTCGCCGTGTTCGTCCGTCAGTGACACCCGCAGGGTGACGAGCTGGGAGGGGGACAGTCCCCGCACCTGCACCTGCACCGGCCGGTCGGCCAGCGAGGACTGGGGTGTCACCTTCACCTCCACCATGGTGCACCTGGGGATGGAGATGAGCATCACCCCCATCCTTGAGCTTCCCATGGTCACCCTGACCAGGGAAGGGGGGGTGCGCTGTTTGGTGGCCCACCATGGGCTGGCAGCCCCCCTGAGGTGGGAACCCCCCACCCAGTTCCTACTCAGTGGGGGCAACCGGGAGCTCTTCCCCCCCCCACACACATTTGGGGGCATCCCCTGAGGTGTCCCCAAGGATCCTAACGAAGGGCTACAGCCCTTGGTGACCACACCATGGGGTTTGTGGTCCACCCGGCCCCCCTGGCATCCCTCCTTCCCTGGTCCCCCCCCCATCCCTGAGGACATGCAACACCCCCACACCCCCAAACTCCTCCAGTAGCCCCCCAAATCCCTCCAGCAGTCCCCTCATCCCTCCAGTAGCCCTCCAACCCTTCCAGAAGCCCCCCAAACCCCTTCAGAAGCCCCTCAAACCCCTCCAGAAGCCCCCTCATCCCTCCAGTAGCCCCTCAAACCCCTCGAGAAGCCCCCCAAAACCCTTCAGAAGCCCCTCAAACCCCTCCAGAAGCCCCCTCATCCCTCCAGTAGCCCCTCAAACCCCTTCAGAAGCTCCTCAAACCCCTCCAGAAGCCCCCTCATCCCTCCAGTAGCCCTCCAACCCTTCCAGAAGCCCCTCAAACCCCTCCAGAAGCCCCTCAAACCCCTCCAGAAGCCCCCCCCAACCTGCCCAGCAGCAGGAACACTCCCTTTTCCTTCTCTCCCCGGGGCGTCCCCAGCACCCACCATCCCCTCTTCCTGCACTCCTCCTCTGCACCCCCAGGGCGGAACCAAAGTAGGGAGTTGGGGGCAAGTTGGGGGCCGGGGCTACGAGCCCCCCACCCCACCCCTCCCCGGTCCCTTACAGCCCCCGTTTGCCCTGCGTGCGGCGGGGAAGCCACACAGGCCACAGCAGCGGGCAAGGAGCCCGGCAAAGTCCTGGCTCCAGCCCAGCCCTGGGAGGAGACACTGCGTTCGCTCACGTAGGAGTTCACCCATGGACGCCCCCCCCACCCCCCAGCCTCCACACACCCCCCCCACCAGGAAAGTAACCCCCCTACAAACCCCCCCCCCCGAAACCACGGGGATGGGCTTCAAGGCCCCTCTTACCCAGCCGGGAGTGGTGCCGTGGTTGTGGGGAGGGAGTGGGTGGGAAAGGCAGGGCTCTACATGCCTCACACCCGCTCCTATCGCCTGGGCAATCATTAACCCCCGGCTAGTTGCCAGGGCAGAGCCCTCCGTGCCCCATGACCCCCCCTCCCCGGGCCAGGCTGGCAGTCGCCCCACGGCTCCACTGCACCCCATAACTCCCGCCGGGTCATTCACCCCTCGGCGTGGGTAGGAACACCCCCTCCCATTTTTCTACTCAGTGGGGGCAACAGGGAGCTTTACCCCCCCCCCCCCCCAAATTTGGAACCCCTGAGATGTCCCCAGACTGTGATTAACCCACCCCCATGCTCGGGGAGAGTGGGGGGGGGGCACAAGGCCAGCGCCCCCCCATGGCCACTGCCCCATCTGGAGCCACAAGCTCGTGCCCCCCCCCCCCCAGCAAGCAAGGGCTTATCCCCCCCCAGCCATGTGTTTGCCCACCCAGTGACACCCTTGTGTGTCCCCCCCCCCGGCCGCCCCCAGCAGGCTGAAGACGCAGCCCTCGACAGGAATGGAGAAAGGGGCGTTTATAGAGCAAGAAAAACCGGAAAGGTGAAAAAATTCCACGTGGGTTTCCCATCCCAAGCCCCTTCCTTCCAACCGCCTCCCCCTCCCAAACCCACCCTGGCCCCCAGCACCCCTGGAGAAGGGTGACAGGAGGCACCGTGTCCCCTCCCTTTGGTGACAGGCTCCAGGGCTCGTTCCCAGGGGGACGAGACCCCCCCCCGAGGAAGGGGAGCCTCAGGGGGCAAGGGGCCACCACGCTCTGTGACCCCAGGAAGGCCACGGGAGCTCTGCTTTGGGAGAGGGAAGGCCCCAAACCGGAGCCACCAGTCCTCCCCGCTCCCCCCCCCAAGGAGCCGTTGGAGGTGAGTTTGGGTCAGTTCCTACTCATTTTTATGAAGAAAAAGCAGATTTGGGCAAGTAAAGCTGTTCTTCAAGACCCCTTGACTTCACAGGGCAGGGGGGTTGGTTGGCATCCAGCAGCAGGTTCCAGAGGGTCACGGCGCAGTTTTTGTCCTTCTGTCTGTCCAACACCGATGGCCCCGGGCAGCGACTCCTGCCCGCCGAGGCGAGGAAACGTCCCTGGAGAGGAGGGGGACCCGCAGAAACCCCGGGACCGGTGGCCCCGTCTCACTCGGTGGCCGCTTTGCGCCGCACGGGTGTCTTCTGGAGCAGGGCCAGCGTGTCCCGCTTCTCCACCCGCCGCAGCTGCTTCTTCTTGGCCCGTTTGAGCTTCAGCGGGTTCCGGATCTGGGGGGGGGGGGAAGGAAAAAAAAGGGGGGTTTAGGGGTAGGGACCGTGCTGGGGAGGGGGGGGAGCTCCCAGTTTCCCACCCCTGAGCACGGCCGGCACAGCCCCAGTGGAAGCCAGGCCCCCCCCGCACGGAGGCGTGGGATCACAGAATCCCAGAATGATACGGGGTTGGAAGGGACCTCTGGAGATCATCTCCTCCAACCCCCTGCCAGAGCAGGTCCACCCAGAGCAGGTCCCACAGGAACGTGTCCAGGCGGGTTTGGAATGTCTCCAGAGACGGAGACTCCACCACCTCTCTGGGCAGCCTCTTCCAGGGCTCTGCCACCCTCACAGGAAAGAAGTTCCTCCTCATGTTGAGATGGAACTTCTTATGGTCAAGTTTGTGCCCGTTCCCTCTTGTCCTGTCCCTGGGCACCACTGGAAAAAGACTGGCCCCATTCTCCTGACACCCACCCTTTAAGTATTTATAGGTGTTGATCAGATCCCCCCTCAGTCTTCTCTTCTCCAGACTAAAAAGCCCCAAGTCCCTCAGCCTTTCCTCATCAGAGAGATGTTCTAGTCCCCTCATCATCCTTGTAGCCCTCTGCTGCACCCTCTCCAGCAGTTCCCTGTCCTTCTGGAACTGGGGAGCCCAGAACTGGTCCCAGTGCTCCAGATGGGGCCTCCCCAGGGCAGAGCAGAGGGGGAGGATGACCTCCCTCCACCTGCTGGCCACACTCTTCCTGATGCACCCCAGGATGCCATTGGCCTTTATGGCCACCAGGGCACACTGCTGGCTCACAGGCACTCTGTTGTCCACCAGGACCATCCCAGGGATGGGATCTCCTTCCTCAACAACCAAAGTCTGTCCATGGAGCCATCCATTTCCTGATCGTATTTATCCTAAAACTCCTCCCTGGGAATCTCTCCAAGTTCCCCCAGCTCCTGTGTCAGAGGGGACAGGTGACAACCCCGTCCTTGCCACCACCGCGTGGGTGTGCAGGTCCTCCCAGGTCTCCTCCAGATGGAAAAGCCCTGACTTCCCCCCATGAAAGCCCCATTGATGCCCAGTTTCCCTTGTTTGATCACCACATCGTGACGCCCTCCCTGCTTTTCTCAAGCTTGAAAGAGAAGTTGTCCCCAGTCCTCCCAGTATCCTTCAAAGGAGGAGCCAGGGAGAGGAACTGGAGCAAACTGGAGCCCAGTGCCAGGGGTCTGGAGGCCACCGCGGTGCCCCCAGCCAGGAGCGGGACCAAAACTCACCACTTGGACAATCTCCGCCTTCCGCTCGTTCTCCAGCCGCCGTTTCAGGTTCTCCTCTCGCCGCCGCTTCTTCTCCTGTGGGAGCAGCACCAAAACATTCCCTGTGGATCCCTCCCCTTCCTCTCTCCGGTCCTTAAACCCAAACCCGTATCGCCCCGTGGCTGATGCCCACACCGCTCGGGAAGCCGCAACGGCTACGGCAGCATCAGCAACACTTGCCCAAGCATGAAATCTGCTGCACAAAGCCAAGGCAGCAGCGATTTCCCACCTCCCCCTCCCACCCCCCGACACGAGGCTCGAACCGACTGAATGAGTTTATTCCGAGTCAGTGACCGTCGCGGCCTGGATTTGGCAGGAAGACAGGGAATTCACCCCTCCCCGCTGGCCGGGAGAAGGGCAAGGCGGTGGGATTTGTGCCCGCTGTGAGGCTGGCACCCCGCAGGGCTCTGCCACAGAGCTCCCCTCCTCCCGAAGCCGGGGATAGGGGCAGAGACTCAGTTTTGGGGCCGGTCTTGTTTAATATCTTTATTGATGATCTGGCTGAGGGGATTGAGCGTACACGCAGTAAGTTTGCAGATGACACCAAACTAGGTGGGAGTGTTGATCTGCTTGAGGGTCGGAAGGCTCTACAGAGGGACCCGGACAGGTTGGATCGATGGGCCAAGGCCAATGGGATGAGGTTTAATAAGGCCAAGTGCCGGGTCCTGCATTTCGGTCACAACAACCCCAGGCAGCGCTACAGGCTGGGGGCAGAGTGGCTGGAAAGCTGCCCAGCAGAAAAGGACCTGGGGGTGTTGGTGGCCAGCCGGCTGAACATGAGCCAGCAGCGTGCCCAGGTGGCCAAGAAGGCCAACGGCATCCTGACCTGTGTCAGGAACAGCGTGGCCAGCAGGAGTAGGGCAGTGATGGTGCCTCTGGACTGGGCACTGGTGAGGCCTCCCCTCGAGTGCTGTGTTCAGTTCTGGGCCCCTCACTCCAGGAAGGACATTGAGCTGCTGGAGCGTGTCCAGAGGAGAGCCACCAAGCTGGTGAGGGGTCTGGAGAACAAGTCATAGGAGGAGAGGCTGAGGGAACTGGGCATGTTTAGTTTGGAGAAGAGGAGGCTGAGGGGGGACCTCATTGCCCTCTACAACTCCCTGAAAGGAAGGTGTAGAGAGGTGGGTGTTGGCCTCTTCTCCCAAGGGAATAACGGCAGGACCAGAGGAAACGGTCTGAAGTTGGGGCAGGGGAGGATTAGATTAGATATCAGGAAGAATTACTTTCCTGAGAGGGTGGTCAGGCACTGGAACAGCCTGCCCAGGGAGGTGGTGGAGTCTCCATCCCTGGAGGTATTTAAGAAACATGTAGACGTGGCACTTCAGGACATGCTCTAGTGCCCGAGACTGTTGGGTTGTGCCTGTTTGTGGGTGGGTGTTTGTTTTGGTTTTGTTTTGGTGTTGGCTTTTTGTTTTGGTTTGTTTTTTTTTTGTTGTTGTTGTTTGGACTCAATGATCTTAAAGGTCCCTTCCAACCAAGAAAAAAAAAAAAAACCCACAAAAAAACAAACAAACAAAAGACGGGGAGTTGTCTATGGAAAGAGGTGGAAAGTCTCTGGTCAAGCCCTGACTTTGCAATGTGGCCCTGAGGTCGCCCTGGCAAAGGGAGTGGGTGGCTCCAACCGAGGGCCAGCACAGCCCCCGGCTGCCCGGGGAAGCTGCCCCATGGAGAGAGCAGGCGTGGAGGGGCTGCGCGATGCTGCCTGCGGGGTCCCGAGCCCAAGGTCCAGCTCCCGAGTCCCGTTACCTCTCGCTCTCTCTGCTTCCCCTCCTGCAACTGCCGTGCCAGGTCCTGGACGAGCTTCTTCTCCTGCCGTTCCTTCATCTTCCGCGCCCAGGAGGTGCGAAGGGCCTTGTCCTGGATCATGTGTGAGAACCTGAGCGGGCAGACGGGCCGTGTCAGGAGTTGGAAGAGGCAGAGCTGAGCTCCCCACAGCCCACAGAAACCCTACGCAGCCTTCCCCCCCCCGCCCGGGGCCCCCTCTAGAAACTCCTCGGGCCATAACCCTGTGAAACTCCCCCAGCCCAGAGCTTCCCACAGCAGCCTCGGCCCCTCGACATCCCCTCCAAACCTTCCCCCCACCTCAGGACTCCCCCAAAACACCCCTGTCCCCTCCGAGTCCTCCCTAAAGTCTATGGATAACCCCGGAGTCCCCCTAAAAACCACCCCCATGGCCCCCACCAAAGCAGCCCCGCTCGCCCCACGTCCCTCCTGGGCCCGCCCACCCCCAAAACGGCCCTGTCTCCCCCTAAAGCACCGGCAGAGCCTCCCCCCTGAATTCAAGAACCCCCGAACAGCCCTACCTCCCCCACAGCCCCCTCCAAAGAGCCTCCCCCCCCGACCCTGGAGACCCCTCCCAGAGGCCTGACGCACCCCTCCACGGCGCCCACCTCTTCTTGCCGGGGTCCTTCCACACCCGCCCCGACTTGGGCCTGCCCCGCGGGATGGCCGCCACCGCCTCCTTTCGCTTCTTGGCGGCTTTCCGACGCCTCCGGACCGGAGCCGGAGCCGGGGCCTCCCCCTTGGGCTCCTCAGGGCCCAGGCCCGCCCCGCGCTCCCCCTCCATTCTCCACGCGGCCCCTTCCCCGTCGGCGCCGGGAGATGACGTCAGCGAGTCGGCGCGCCACCGCGCGCATGCGCAGAGGGGAAGCGCGACGCCGCCGAGCGACCCCCGAATCGCCATTTTAGTGTCGGGCAGCTCTTCCCGCCTCTCCGACGGCGCTAAGCGGAGGCCGCCATGTTTGTGCCGGGCAGGCCCGTACCGGTGCCAATCACCGCGGCGGCCTGTTCCCGGTGCCCTCCAACCCCACCTAATCCCACCCGGTACGACGGCCCCCCACTCCCTGACGGAGTCCCGGAGAGATGTGTGGCCTGCGCTGGGGGGAGAGGCCTTTATTGGGGGCCAAACCCTCAGAGAACGGTCTCCTTCCTGGGGCCAGGCCCAGGCCCGGGGAGCGGAGGGGTCTTCGGCTCCATCTGGCTCCACCATCAGGCACCAAGGAGCCCCCGCTGGGCTGCAGCACCTCAGCTGCAGCACCTCAGGGGCGTCCGGTGGTTCTTAACGGGATGGCTGCGGGCTTGGCCATGGCTACAGCGCCTGAGAGAGGAAAAAGGGGGGAAACCCCGCTTTTGGGGTCATGCAGAGAGACCTCCATGGGGCGGCCCCTCAGAGGAAGGAAGGGGGTGGGTAATGCTGCGCCCCCGGTGACCCTGGTGTCCCCAGGGCCCCGTCCCCCTCACCATCCGTGTGTAGTTGTGCTGCTTGACGGCGTTGTAGCCGAAGGCCAGGGCCGCCACCGCCGCGCAGAACTCCAAGAGGCAGAAGACGACGAACATGGAGTCCAGCCCGTTGCTCAGCATCTGCGAGGAGGAGAGTGGGAGTTGCCCAGCGGGTCCTTCGTCCCCCTCCCCCCTGGATGGCAACCGCCCAGGGAAGCTCGGACCCACCGCCGGAGCAGGACCGGGAGGCTCTACCTTGTTCTCAATGTCAGAGCACCATTCGGGTCTCAGCTGGTACGGCGCGTTGTGCTCGCAGCCAGGGATATCGCGAGTGATGGCCGTGGTGTGGAGGAGGGTGGCCACCAGCGTGCTGAGGATGACCCCCATGTTGACCACGCAGCAGGTTTTCACCTGTGTGGGGGTCACCTCCCCATCAGCAGCTCTGTCCTTTTTGCGCCCACCAAGAGCACCCGCCAGGAGCTGTGCGGGTGGCAGCAGGATGCCCACCCTGACAGAGACCCCCATGAGGTGCCCCAGAACCGAGGGAGACGCTGCCCGGGGTTTCTGTTTGAGCTGCCTGAGCCGGGGTGGGGGGCACCGACCTGGATTATTCAACTCAGGACAATATATTCCTGGAGAAGCCACCCAGGACAGCCACCCTCCGTGTCCCCTTTTGTCCCCATCATCCGAGAGTGACTCCACCAAGCTCCAAGGGTCTCGTGGAGGCCCTGAAGCGTGAAGGATTTCCCCACCCTCTGGTTGATGAGAAGGGTGAGACACTGAGGGTGCCTCGCCGTAGATTCTGCGGGGTGAATCCAGGCTGCGGAGGGGACCCACCAGCCCAAGTCACAGAAGCAACAAAGGGGGGGGGGACACTTTACCAGCAAGATGTTATCTCTTTTCTCACTTTCCACCAGCAGAGAGCCCGAGAGCAGGAGCTGCTCCGAAAACAGAGGAAGGAGGGCATCAGCAGCAAGGTACCCCCTCCCTGTCACCCGTCCCCGCAAGTCCTGGCGCCCCTCCGGCTACGAGGGGCTGCACGTGGAGCCCCCTCCATCCCCAGAGGCACCCTAGAAGATGTGGGGGTAAGAGGAGGCCCTGGTGACGAGGGGATCTGGTCCCCAATCCACCGAGATCCCCCTGTCCTCGTTGGATGACAAGGAGGTGAAGGTCAAGCACGTCCCTGCTTACCAGGAGCCCGAGCCAGAAGAGGACCCCGCTGGCCACAGGCAGGGAATGGGTCCCGTGCTCTGACAACGTCAGGATGATCCCGAAGCAGATGTGGATGATCCCAGTGAAGATATGGATGGTCTGGGGGGGAAGGATGGAGGAGAGGGATTCCCCCCCACCCCAGCAGCCCTGGGTCACTCTTGGCCCCAAAGCGCTGCCTCTCTGCCAGCACCCGCAAAGGATGGATGTCACCGTTGCTGCTGGCCGTGTCCCATCCCATCCCACTGTTACACCGTGTCCTTTGGCCAAGAGAGCTGGTCCCAAATGTCACCTCTGCCCCAACCAAGGAGGACCTCAAGCAGGATAATCCCTGAGGATACTCAGTCCCTGTTTTGTCCCTGAGGTGCCCCGTCACCCTCCTGGGGACCCCGTGTCTCACCCCCAGCGCCTTGGGCTGAGCTTTTCTGAAGCCTTGGACTTGAAACGACAACACGGTGGAGGCGGGTGGCCTGGAACTGGAGGCCAGCTGGGCCGCTCGGGGGTCTGTGGCCGGGATGACCTCTGTGATGATCCTCACGCCCCCAGAGTCGGTCACCGTGGTGGCCGCCATTGCCTGTGGGCAGAGAGGGGAAGCTGAAGGACCAGGCCAGCTCGCACCTTGGGACGTGACCACGCGAGCGGTGACACAAGAAGCACTGACAGCCTCTTAAAAGGGTGTCCCATGCCTCTCCCCCCACCCACATACCTCCTTCAGCCTGGGCTTGCCCTCCTCCTCCTCCCCGTGGCCACTGTTAGCGGTCCCTTCTCTGTCCGTATGTCCCCAGGAGGTGGTGGTGATCGGGCAGGGACGTGGTCCCGGCCGCCCTTTGCTCCCTGCAGGAAGTTTGTTCATGGAAATCTCGTCGGTCCCCTCTTGCTCAACGAGGCGGCTTTACCAATGGAGTGGGGAGAGGGTGGCAAACCCCCCCCCACGCGCCCTCCTGCGTGCGGGGGGGCGGAGGGAGAGGGGCTTCCCAAGCCCGAGGTGGCCACCCCCTTGTCCCTTGGGATGCTCCGAGGAGGAGACTCCCTTCTCTGCCCAGGCTTGGGCGAGTCCTCTCCATCCCCAGTTGCAGACACTTTGCTGGGGCCCCACCTCTGCAATTAGCCACAGCAGGGTCCTAACGAGGTGTTCGGCGATTCGTTTGGCTGCCCTCGTTAGCCCAGGAGAAAAAAGGAGTGGAACAGGACATGGCACAAATAACATAAACCCCGTTAGTCTATAAAGGGAAGCTCCTTTATTGCCTTTTTTATTAGCTTTGGGGTTCTCCATCCTTCCCAAGTGCCTCCACCCCGGGGGTCTGTTCCCGTTGAGGACAGGCCACCCGCAGGAGCCAGCCGGGGGCGGGCGGGGGGGGGGGGGGGGAACGGACGACACAGCAGCACTGCATGGAGCCGAAGGGAAAGGAGATGCGGTTGTTTCCGATAGGAAATGAGAGCTCAGCCTGGGAACGGAGCCACCGCACATGGCGAGGAGCTCCCAAGGGGGCAACCTCGGAGGCCCCTTCCTTCCCTCTGCTGGCCACCGGCCTCCAGGTCTGCCAGAAAGCAGCTATTTCCTTCAT
The DNA here is from genome assembly GCF_964106895.1 of Numenius arquata. NCBI lineage: Eukaryota > Metazoa > Chordata > Aves > Charadriiformes > Scolopacidae > Numenius > Numenius arquata. The sequence continues at coordinate 2,096,834 of NC_133581.1, forward strand.
GGCCCCCGTCCCCATCTGCTCACCAGGAGGGCTGGGGGTCCTGTAAGGACCCCCCCAGGTTTCCTGGACATTGGATGGGTGCTGGTCCTGTCCCCTCTTGTCCCTGTGCTCAGTAATGTCCCCAGCACTGGGCGCCGCAGGGAGGTCCAGCTCTGGGCATGGAGTCCCTCGTTCCCAGGGTGGGGCTGATGAGCAGGAGAAGGGGACAAGGGACAAACAGGACACGGGCTGGTCTGGTTGGGGGAGCGGGCGGGAGGGTGTGGGGCTGGCAGATGTGGCTCTGGGACCCCCCCTGGGCTTTTTCCTCCCTTGGGCTTCAAATGTCCAACCACCGCCCGAGGCTCTTCCCTGGTGGAGCAGGAATATTGAAGCACAGGGTTCTGGCATCTTGAGCTTGGCTACAGGCAACTAGGGCTGGCTTGCCATCACCTTGGTGGCCACGGACATCACCATTAGGGACCCCAACAGCCGTCTCTGCGTGATCTTCTCACCACAGAGCCGGGAGTGGGGGGGCGCAGGACCCTCCACGGAGGATTTTAAGAGCAATTGGAGCAACTTTTGGAAGTGCTTTTACCTTTCCTTTGGCCCTAGAGGGAGCTGAGACGCCTGGTTTGGAGACACATCCCTTCCAGAGCTCAGCAGAGGCTTCCAGAGCTGGGGCCAGCTTGTGCTTTTTCAGATTGAACTTCAATTCCATGTTGGGTTTGCAACACCAATAACAGCATTCCCCCATAAAGCATCCCCCCATAAAGTCATTCTCCCCCTCTGCTCTGCGCTGGTGAGGCCACAACTGGAATACTGCATCCAGTTCTGGGCTCCCCAATTCAAGAGGGATAGGGAACTACTGGAAAGAGTCCAGCGAAGGGCAACGAGGATGATTCAAGGATTGGAGCATCTCCCTTATGAAGAAAGGCTGAAAGAGCTGGGACTCTTTAGCCTGGAGAAGAGAAGGCTGAGGGGAGACCTTATCAATGCTTATAAGTATCTGAAGGGTGGGTTGAAGGAGAAGGGAGCCAGACTCTTTTCAGCGGTTCCCAGTGACGGGACGAGGGGCAACGGGCACAAGCTGGAACATAGGAGGTTCCGCTCGAATATGAGAAGAAACTTCTTTCCGGTGAGGGTGCCAGAGCCCTGGAACAGGCTGCCCAGGGAGGGTGTGGAGTCCCCTTCTCGAGATTTTCCAGACCCGCCTGGATGCAGCCCTGAGTAACGTGCTCTGACATGCTCTGGGCAATCCTGCTTCAGCAGGGGAGTTGGACTAGATGATCTCTATGGTCCCTTCCAACTCTAAAAATTCAGTGAAATTTCAGTGAAATTCCAACGCTATCTCCTCTAGATAAGGCACAGGCATTCACCGAAGACACCTGAAATACAAAACCTCCAGAATCTGATATTAACAAAGGATGTAAAATAAGAGGAGAAGTTGCTTTATGATTTATAGCAGAACCTTGTAATGCCTTGGACCAAAACCCTACAGATTCTTTGTGATTTTTCATCCCAGTCGTCTGCCACAATCCGGAGACCGCTATCATCCGGAATTGTTACAAATTCAAATGAATATCCTTGCTTAGGAGCGTAGAATTGTGCATGCTCGATCACAGCATCTTTGCAGGCATCAAAGGCTTCTTGTTGTTGCTTGCTCCCCTGCCAGACAACTTTCTTCCTAGCTGATTTCTGCCAAAGGCATATTAATATGACCAAATGTGGCACAAAAGTTCTCCAAGACCCTAAAAGTCCTCCAAAGGTCTGTGACTGGTTTTACTGTGATTGCTACAAGAAATGGCTGCCTCCTTTGCTGTACCTGATTTGGTATTTTTCTGATCTGTCCACGCCAAACTATTCCCAAAATTTGTAGAGTAGCACTTGGGCCCTGTATTTTGGGATTTTGGGATAATCCTGTATTTGGATTATTTGCCCGACCTCGGTCCTGCAAATGAATTTTTAGCGATTCGGCAGCTGCTTCACTTTCTTGTTGGGACTCTGCCCTAATCAATTGATCGTCGATATAATGATAAACAGTAACGGTACCCGACCACGCCGCTAAATCAGCTGCTTTCATCAGGTGGCAAATGGAAGGACTGAGTTTGTATCCCTGAGGATATACTTGTAAAGTGCATTGCTTTTGTTGCCGGGCGACATCTTGCACTGAGGTGTCAGGCGGGACGGAGGGGGGGCGAGGAGTTGGCGGTGGGGCTGGGGGTGGTCGGCTTTTTTGCGTAAACGCTAACTTTTGCCACCGGGAAAACATTTCTGATGTTGCGATCCCATCTATCCCTGGTTTTGCGATACCGGCTTGTACAAAATCATTCCGCGTTCGTTTCCTTGTCACCCGTGCTGTAACTCCTTTCCATTTTGCTGCCTCTCCTTTACTCACCACCCGCACTGGGGGTCCCGAAATCACAGCCCCGGTTTCCCTAAAGTTATTTGCTAGAGCGCCTACATTAGAATCATAGAATCGTAGAATCGTCCAGGTTGGAAGAGACCCTTGGGATACTCGAGTCCAACCATCTACCCTACTCTACAAAGTTCTCCCCTACACCGTGTCCCCCAACACCACATCTAAACGGCTCTTAAACTCATCCAGGGATGGTGACTCCACCACCTCCCTGGGCAGCCTGTTCCAGTGTCTGATCACTCTTACTGTGAAAAATTCTTTCCTAATGTTCAGTCTAAACCTACCCTGCTGGAGCTTGAAGCCGTTCCCTCTCGTTCTGTCATTAATTACCTGTGCGAAGAGACCAGCACCAACCTCTCTACAGTGTCCTTTCAAGTAGTTGTAGAGAGTGATGAGGTCTCCCCTCAGCCTCCTCTTCCTCATGCTAAACAGTCCCAGCTCCTTCAACCGCTCTCCATAGGATTTGTTTTCCAGGCCCTTCCCCAGCTTCGTTGCCCTCCTCTGCACTCGCTCCAGCACCTCCATATCTCTCTTGGATTGAGGTGCCCAAAACTGGACACGATACTCCAGGTGTGGCCTCACCAGTGCTGAGCACAGGGGGACAATCACCTCCCTACTTCTGCTGGTCACGCTATTCCTGATACAAGCCAGGATGCCGTTGGCTTTCTTGGCCACCTGGGCACACTGCCGGCTCATATTCAGCCGCTTGGCAATTAGAACCCCCAGGTCTCTTTCTTCCAGGCAGCTTTCCAGCCACACTTCCCCAAGCCTGTAGCGCTGCTCGGGGTTGTTGTGGCCCAAGTGCAGAACCTGGCACTTGCCCTTGTTGAAACTCATCCCATTGATGTTGGCCCAACGATCCAATCTGTCTAGGTCTCTCCGTAGAGCTTCCCTATCCTCCTGGGAATCAACACTCCTGCTTAGCTTGGTGTCATCTGCGAACTTGCTGATGGTACACCCTATGTCCTTGTCGAGATCATCAATAAAGACGTTAAACAGAAATGGTCCTAACGCTGAGCCCTGAGGCACACCACTCGTGACCGGCCGCCAGCTGGATTTAAATCCATTGAGCACCGCTCTTTGGGACCTTCCAGTCAGCCATTGCTTGACCCAGCGGATCGTATGCTCATCCAGGCCGCGCGAAGCCAGTTTTTCCACAAGAATTGTATGTACCCGCAGCATTTGTCACTGCTGGTATAATCACGGGGTTTAGTGAGGCAGGCTCTTCTCTCAAAAACTGCATTTTGATACTTTTTGTCCCTGTTACGCTGTCCGGATTGGATCCTGTAACCAACGCAAGAGCCGTCCTCATCTGCTGCACCAAATTAAGACCTTCCTCCGTTATACACCAGTTTCCGAGGGACGACGCTAATTCAACAGCTTCTGTATATGCCGCTAAAACCGCTGCGCGCAACCGCCGATACGACGTCGGGGCAATAACGTCTCGCCTGTCGGGACCTCTGACATCATGCATCTCAGCATGTCCTTGTTCTGTCTGATCATCGATGGCTCTAGGGCTTAAAAAATCTTTTTCACTCGCCGATAAATGGATAGAAGCAGCTCCACTATCCCACGCTTGCAAACTCCACGACAGTAGGCATCCCCCCACTCTTTTGCCGATAGATCTCTGAAAATTCCCTTCACTCTTTTCAGAGTGTAAGTACCAGTGATCTGCACCCCTCCATCTGCTCGTTCCTGCTCCCCCCCCCCCCCAATTTGTACGAGGGGTTTTGCTTCCAGCACCTCAGTGCTTTTTAAGCCCGGATCAAATTCAAACTCAGTCTCGGAGTCCGAGGATTCACTCCAAATATTTTTGTCCCATTCCTCGGGATCCCATGACCCTTTTGTAGTGAGAGCACCAACTTGGGAAATGGAAAGCTTACTTTTCCCATATTTGTCCCTTTGTTTATTAACAATGCACGCTACCAACCGGTCTACATCGTTATCTTGCATCTCAGAGCACCGCTCTGCTTGAGCCGTAATTACTTCTTGTGCAATCACCTTTGCATCTTGCAAACTCCTGTTTTCCTTTTCCAATCCTCTCACTTTATCACGCAAGGCAATAACTTCACGGTCAAGAGCTCTGAGGCCGGTAGCTAACTGCCATCCCGATCTACCCGCTAATTTGCGAGAAGAATCCGATGCCGCTTTCCACGGCGAGCCATGCATAGCCGTTTCAACGCTCTGGGGGGTAATCACCGCCTCGTCATCTATTTCAGGCCATGCCTCCGGCGGAGCCAATTTAGCCAAGGAAGTAGCCACGGGGGTCCAGTGCTCCGTACCGGGCTATCCTGGAATAGGGGGAGTCACCACAGCGGCCTCCCCAGTCCCCAACTTTTTTATCGGCCGTGGCATGGGTGTTCCTGGAGCTGCCGACTACACCAAATGTGTGAGCCGATGCAGGCAGGACACAGGAACGACCACAAAACCATGGATTAAGAGCAAAGAACGAATTTAATCTCAATACCTCATGGATCGGGGAACCTCTGAAGCAGCACCCGGGCAGAGGCAGGCAAGCGGGGGACGCAGGCACCACACAGCGAGAGTCCTTATTAGCAAGAGAGTCCTCATTAGCAAGAGAGTCCTCGTTAGCGAGGGAGTGAGGGAGCGAGAGAGCTCCCACTTGCTGTTTGGGTCTGTATTTCAGGGATTCGTATTATGTATTATATAATTCGGATTATTATTCAGTTTAATTTTTGTATTATGTATTTCAGTTTAGTATGAGGAAGAGGAGGCTGAGGGGAGACCTCCTCACTCTCTACAGCTACTTGAAAGGACACTGTAGAGAGGTTGGTGCTGGTCTCTTCTCACAGGTAATTAATGACAGAACGAGAGGGAACGGCTTCAAGCTCCAGCAGGGTAGGTTTAGACTGAACATCAGGGAAGAATTTTTCACAGAAAGAGTGGTCGGGCATTGGAACGGGCTGCCCAGGGAGGGGGTTGAGTCACCATCCCTGGATGTGTTTAAGAGCCGTTTAGATGTGGTGGTGGGGGATATGATGTAGGGGAGAACTTTGTAGAGTAGGGTAGATGGTTGGACTCGATGATCCCAAGGGTCTCTTCCAACCTGGACGATTCTACGATTCTATGATTCTATGATTCCGGCAGGCAGAGTTTTCCGCTGAGCTTCGATCTCTTCACGAGCAGGGCAGGAATCTCAGGCGGGTTCGATAAGGTGCCCCCGAGTCCATCCCAGGCCTGTGTTATCTCAGTGCAGATGTCCTCCTTGTTGAGCACACAAAATTAAGCAATAATTAGTGTGATAGATGTGTTTTCCGGCTCCCCGCATGCGAGTCACTTGAGCGTGTTTACGGTCCTCCTCGCCGATCTTCCGTTGCTTTCCCACAGTTGGTCCATGCCCTCGGGAGGATTTCCTAGGAAATTGTTGGAAACGGGAGGATTTTTGGCACGGAGCAGGGGAAACTCAGATTTGTCTGTAGCTGGGCAGGGGGACACACTGAAATCATGTCTTGGGAAAAGAGCTTGTAGGACAAGACCCGGCCACCAAGGAGCAGTGAGGGACTCGCATTTCTGGGGCAGGCAGTGGGAGGAGAGGGCAGGGGGCTCTCCGGGCACCTGCATCCCCCCATCCCAGGGTGGAAAACATCGTGAGGAGGAGGAAAAAACTGCTGCTGACAGCACTCGCAGCCCCTGTGTGCTGGGGAGGAGCTGCTGATGGCGTTCCTCCATCCCACCGGTGGCTTTTCTCCATGCTGATGGCGTTCCTCCATCCCAGTGTTGGCTTCTCTCCATCCCGATGGCATTCCTGCATCCCACCAGTGACTTTTCTCCATCCTGATGGCTTTTCTCCATCCCACCAATGGCTTTTCTCCATCACGATGGTGTTCCTGCATCCCACCAGTGGCTTTTCTCCATCCCGATGGCGTTCCTCCCTCCCACCGGTGTCTTTTCTCCATCCCGATGGCGTTCCTCCATCCCACTGGTGGCTTTTCTCCATCCCGATGGCGTTCCTCCATCCCACCGGTGGCTTTTCTCCATCCCACCAGTGGCTTTTCTCCATTCCGATGGCATTCCTGCATTCCACTGGTGACTTTTCTGCATCCTAATGGCTTTTCTCCGTCCCACCGGTGACTTTTCTCCATTCCGATGGCTTTCCTCCATCCCACTGGTGGCTTTTCTCCATCCCACCGATGATTTCCCTCCATCCCACAGCGCTGATGGGGAACCGAGCGAGCGCTTGGCCTTGTAAAGAGCCGCAACGGCTTTCCAGGAAAAACACGGCTGTGGATGAGATTCAACCGCGCCTTTTCATCGCACTCCCGCTGCCTCTTAACCTTTAATTAGCTGTTAACTCATCAGCGCGTCTCTCCCGGAGGCAGAGCCCCGATCCTAACGAGTCCCAGCCTCTCATTCCAGCACCCGAGGGGTGACGAACAATTTAGCACCCGCGGAAATGCTGCCCTCCCCTCTTTAGCCTTGACACGGGCAGGGCGTTCCCGGCTCAAACCGCCCGGCTACGGTGGATTTCTTCCCAAATCCCCCCCCTTTCCACATTCCTAAAGTTTCAGCCTTTTAGCCCAAAACCAGCCGGGACCGTCCCTCGGCCCCAGCTGTTTTTTGAGCGAGGTAAGAACCGTGAAGAACAAGCCCTTGGGTTTGCTTTATTTCTTTTTTTTTTTTTCCCTTTCTAAATAAAGCCCAGGTTCCAGCTGGGGATGGCAGGAGCCCAAGGGGAGGATGTTCCCATTTCTTTCGGGAAGAGATGCCAGAGGAGGTGAAGCTTTTAAGCGCCTGGGCCGAGCAGATGCGGGGAAGCGGCAAACGCGACCGGTTGGAGCTTTCCAAGCTTTTATTTGCAGGAATTATTTTGGCTCCGCTGATATATACAACGCGTTCCTTGGATTTTTTATTTTTTTTTTTATGTTGTTTTTAGGGCGAGTTTTGCTCAAAATCGGCTGGAAATCTTTTCATCCCTTCTTTTTCTTCCCTTTATTTTTATTTTTATTTTCCAGGAGCAGCTCCCTGGAAGCAACACCCACCGCGTGTTGGTGCCGGGGCGAGATGATTGCCCCCCCCCCCCCCGCAAAGCACCGCTTTCATCGGGGCTGGAGGAACGGAGACACCCTGGGGGACACCCGTGGGGACCTCGGTGGCTTCGGCACAACGGTTTGGTGTCCCTTAGGATGTGGCGGGGGGAGAAACCTGGCCGGGTGCTCGGGATGGGTGGGGAGAAGCCAAGTTCTTGCTGAACCCCCTCCTTTTCCCCCCCAAAGATTTCCCTCCCACCAAGTTTACGAGCCTGGCAGGAACCAGAAGAAAGGAAAAAAAACCAAACAACCAAACCCAAAAACCCCTTTTCCGACCCCAAAAGCCCTGCTTTTTTTTTAAATAGATGGTGACGGAGAAATGCTTTTCACGGCGAGTTGCTGCTTCCCGGGGAAAAAAAAAAACAACTTTATATCCCCCGTAAAAATACCAAAAAGGCAATGTTTTGCTTCGCCTCCAAATGTTTCTCTTTCTCCCAGGGCTCTTACGAGACTGGTTCCAGGGTGAAAAAGCCACGTTTGCTGGGATGGGTTTCAGGGTGTTTTTTTTTTTGGGGGGGGGAAAAAACCACCAAACCAGCTTTTTTTTTTTTATCTGTGGTGATAAAAGTCCCTGGGTGGGGATGGTGCCCAATCATAGAATCATAGAATGGTTAGAGTTGGAAGGGACCTTAAAGATCATCCAGTTCCACCCCCCTGCCCTGGGCAGGGACACCTCCCACCAGAGCAGGTTGCCCCAAGCCCCATCCAGCCTGGCCTTGAACCCCTCCAGGGATGGGGCATCCACAATTTCCCTGGGCAACCTGTTCCAGTGTCTCACCGCCCTCACAGGAAAGAATTTCCTCCTAATATCTAATCTAAATCTCCCCTCTTCCAATTTAAAACTGTTACCCCTTCTCCTGTCACTACATTTCCTGACAAAGAGTCCCTCTCCGGCTCTCCTGTAGCTCCCTTCAGATATTGGAAGGCTGCTGTGAGGTCTCCCCGGAGCCTTCTCTTCTCCAGGCTGAACAACCCCAGCTCTCTCAGCCTGTCTTCATAGGAGAGGTGCTCCATCCCCTCTGATCATCTTCGTGGCCCTCCGCTGGACCCGTTCCAACAGGTCTGTGTCCTTCCTGTGTTGAGGACTCCAAAGCTGGACACGGTATTCCAGGTGGGGTCTCACGAGCGCAGAGCAGAGGGGTAGAATCACCTCCCGTGACCTGCTGGCCACACTTCTCTTGATGCAGCCCAGGATGGGGTTGGCTTTCTGGGCTACCAGCGCGCACTGCCGGCTCGTGTTGAGCTTCTCATCCACCGACACCCCCAAGTCCTTCTCCTCAGGGCTGCTCTCCAGCCGTTCTCCGCCCAACCTCTACTTGTGCCTACTCGCGACGGATGCCAAGAGATGCCAAACCCGACACGAGCCGGGACCGGGAGGTCCCTCCGGCTCTCCCAGCCTGGAGACACCGCCAGAGGGCCACCGGGCACGAAGGTGTCCCCACACCTCGAGCCTCCCCAACCCTTCGCCGCCCTTCCCAGCCCTCCAGAGAGGTGACACGGGGGTGGACGGTGTCCCCAGCCGTGGGCCGCTCACCGTGCCGACCCTCGGTAAGCCACCTCACCGGCTTTTGCCCCAGCGTTTCTCCTGCCTTTGTCGCCACCCTTTTTAAGGTCCTTTGGTGGCCACCACCTTCCCAGCTCGCCAGCACCGCCTGTCCCCAAGCAGGTCCCTCCCCACCACCCCTCCAGGTCCCCCAGGCCCCCTGTGGTCCCTGCCACCCCGCTGTCCCCAGCCCCGAAAGGGACCCAAAAGGAGGTTAGAAAATAATAACCTCATTTCCACAGAGCCTCAAAACGACCCGTTTCCGGAGGAAAAAAAAAACGCACGGAAACACCACGGAGCGGCAGAAAAACCTTGGGAAAAAAAAAATTAAATAATTTCTATTTAAAGATCGAGGTGGCCTGATGTCACGAAAAGGGACATTTCCCCTTTGGCAGGGGTGACAAGGGGCTGTCCCCCACCCCGCTCCGGGGGGTGGGATGCTCGGGGAGAGAGGGGGGGGGGGTGGGAACACCCTGATGCTGGTGGGGGATGAGGAAGGAGGGGGGGGCAAAGAAAGAGGGACCTGCCAGCCTGGTTGATGGGGGGGGGGGGGGGGGGGGGCTGTTCATCCCGCTCCCCCTCAGCCCCCACCCTGTATCTCTGGGGCTTTTCCTACCCAATGGGCTCATTATTTTTTCAGAGCCGGGCCCAGAAATAACCCACGGGGAGTGAATAATCCATGAGGCTGCGGCTGAGCCTTGTCAGAGCCAGGGGGGGGGGGGTAGGGGGGGGGGGCGGGGGGGACGACGACGACAACGATAAAAAGTTGGGGGGGGGGGGGGGCGCTGTTGAAAGAAGAAAGTAAACATTTCAACTCAACCCCCAAAGTCCTTTGAAACGGTCCAAATGGCGTTCCCCCCCCGCCCCCCCGCTGTGGGGGGGGAGACTGGTCCCCAAATGGGGGACATACACATCCCCCCCGCCCCCCCCAACTCACCAGGGGGCTCCTCCATCCTAAGATTTCCATGGGTGCTCCTTAAATAACCTGCCCTCCCCCCCCCAACCCCTGTTCCTCGTTAGGTGATGGAAATTAATAACGAGCTCGTTTAGGAGCCGACAAACCTCTTCGTTGGTTAAAAACGGGTCAACCCCTCCCCGTCCCCCCCCCCCCCCCTTTTTTCACTCAATTCCCGTCCCCCAAAATGAGGGATTTTTGAGGTTGGGGAAGGCTCCTCGGTGGGTCCCTAGGCTCCCTCCCCATGGCACGGGGTGACCCAACCCCGTTGGGGACAGGGCGGCACGTGTCACCCGTGTCCCCGTGTCACACACACACACACACACACCCCCAGCCCCCTCGGGGGGGGGGGGGTGTTGGGGTGAGGGGGGTAGGGGGGGGGGCAGCTCCTCGGCCGGTGGAAGAACCGGGAGCTGCTGCCGTCACCGCCGTCGCCGGCGGCTGCCCAGCTGCTCCGGCAGCACTAAATATAGAGAAATATATAAAAAAAAAAGGGGGAGGGGGGAGATTTAGGGATGGGGGGGGACACACTTAAGGGAGGGGGAGGATTTGACGGGGCTGGGGGGGGACTCAGATTTCCTTAGAGGGGGAGCAGGGGATGGTGGCACCTCACCATCTCCAGCAAGACCAGATGAAGGGGGTGACCACCGGGAGACCCCTGGGATGACCCCCCCCCCCCCTGCCCCGCCACCGGAGAGACAGAGGCTCTGAAGGGCGCCCCCCCCACCCCAACCCCCCCAGGCTGAAAAATCCCCCCAAAATGAGGCAAAACAAGCTTTTATTTGAAAGATAAAATAAAGCCGACGGGGTTTA